>NC_046166.1:74413063-74713063 GCF_011064425.1 Rattus rattus
ATACATCATAAGGAATATTCAGAAATAGCCTTGATTCTATGTCATGATTGGTGATGTCTGTTATTATTTATTTTTTATTCCCTAAATTTTCATGAGCACCTGCTATATACTTTCCATTTCTCAGAAAATGACTTTCTGTTTGGAATTTTAGATTCATTTTCTTCACTGATTTTAACATGAAAAATATGTTCAGTCTTGGGTGAGCATTGCAATCTTAATTAATGCATTTATTTTTTTTCTTCTGAACAATAAGCCGCATCGTCTTGTGGGCAAATTGTTTGTATTGTAATCATCATTTAGAGGATTTATCATCCCAGTGTCAGTGAGACACCCAGCGAGATCATGACCATTAACTTTAAAATTAGCCCTACCCTAGAGCAGTTTCTGATGAGGAGAAGAGGAGACATTTTTACCTCCAATTTGCAATTTTTATAGTAACAGAATTATATAGTGCATAAAAATTTTAAGAATCAGTTTTAATTAGGAGAAAAACTTTCCTTGGATGGGGGGGTCTTCTCTTACCTTGTATCAGTTAAAAACGAAGCTGGGATTCAGGGGTATTCTTTCTTGTGACAGTACCCAACCTCCATGCCTGTGACTTACAGGAAGATTTCCCTGTACCTGGCAGATAAACCTTTACTGTTTAAGTTTTTATTGGCGGGATTCTGGGGTACAGAATTTCAGATGAAAACCACCATCAATACTGGTGAACCTGGACTGAGCGCGTTCCTCAGGACTCACGGGGTAGAGGCAGGAATTCATGTCTAACTCAGACTACCTTAAATGCCGTGCAAAAGCCAAAGGGAGGACTACTGTAAAGAAATGAGAAAGAAGAAAAGCCAGAGAGCAGAACTCATCAGTGTATCATGAGCCTCCCCCTTCCATTGATGCAGTTGCCAAGGCATGACGTAACACTGCTTCTATCCTCTCTGTGGACTACAGCATTCTTACAACATTGTCCATAACATATGAGTATGGTTAAGTGAAGAAACATTCTCTGTTTTCTCAGGTAGATTGGGAAAGAGTCATAAATACAATCGTCCTGGAAATGATCCGAGCTCTTTAGTCTGGAGGGAGAAAAGCTATTGGCTCTCTCACAGAAGACCATGCCTTTGGTATTTTATTAAAACAATGGAGTACCTCTTCTCCCTGCTTGATAGGACTGACGTGGTCACTAGCTTACACGTGGTGTTTAGGTCTGCTGCGTGAGTGTGAAAGGCACACATCATCTTCTGATTTCAGCATTTGAAATGTTGAGTTAACAAGGGCAGAAGAGCCCGGGATGAAGTGGTCTAGGCATCCCGACCTGTCGGAGAGCTCCATACTCATCTTGGAACTTGGCGTTGTTCACAGATGCTCTCTAGTGAGTGAGCCACTTCCCACATGCCCCTGGATAAGGGACGGTGTCAGAGAAGGCATGCGTATGGCACTTGGGGCTAGAGATCAGTCATTACAACAAACACCTCGGAGAATATGAACAGGTAGATTTGAGGTGTCTCTGAGGGTTCTCAGCATCCCTCCTTCGATGCAGCTGCAAGGGATTATGGATCTGTGATGGGAAGTCTGAGCGGGACAACAAATGGAGAGTCCGGAGTGAGGTAGGGACACCAGGGTCTATGTGCAAGGCAGGAGCATGGCTGGAGTGTCATTCCGAGAAAACCACTGACTGAGGCTTTCTGTGTGACTGACAGGCGAGTTCTACAGCTCTGCTTCAGGTCAAATGCACTGTGGAAATGGACTACAGTTAAGAGGTCATGAGGCGCCCTGGCAGAATGGCAAAATGGTTATAACTGTGTGGGGGGGGATCTTAAAAGCCATGCACTACCATTTTCTTTAGAACTTTAAGAGTTCTAATTCCAGTACTGGGGAAGTGGAAGTGTGATAGATTAATATATAGTTGACACACATATGTACCATGTATACAGACCATGTCTATTGCCACCTCCCTACCAACCCTGCTGCCCTCCTCCCCCAACAAATCCCTATTTATCTTCATGTCTCTTCGTTTTGTGACCCACTGAGACTGACCATGGTCCAGAGCTAAGTAGAGGGCACATAACTAAAGACAGTGGTTTTCCCAAAATCTCTCTCCAGCTCATAGTTCAAAGGTCAAGGATGGAACCTTGCTACTAAGTCTAACCATGGGACTCTGTGGGGGTTACTACAGTTGTCATAAGTCAGACTAACTGTATAATGCCTGGAGAATGTCATTTCCTTTTTGAAATTTATTTTATTATTTATCACTTAATATGTATGGGGTATTCTGCCTACACGGGTTTGCCTACTTATGAGCCTGACACCAGAAGAGGGGCATCAGATCCCTTAGGACTGGAGGGTATCTGGAAACTCCATGTGGGTTCTCCGAATTGAACTCTGTTCCTCTGTTAGAGCAGCCAATGCTCTGAACCAACCGAGTGTCTCTCCAGCCCAAGAGGATGGCATTTCTTCATATTCAAAAGCAAATCCTCTTCTGCGTCATGGTAAATATCAGTTTTTATTAAGTTTTATAGAGTCCTAAGAAAGGGCAGTTCAGAGGTAAAAATAAAGCACATACTTTTCAGAAAATTACAGATGTCTGCTAAAATTCCACCAACAGTGTAATTTAGCTCTCAATTAGATATAGTGGAAGAGACTGTTAAAATATGTCACGTTGGAAAAGCTGTCTCTGTGTTGACCAAAAGTTGATTTTTTTTTAGATCAGTGGACCTTAAAAGATTATGAGCAAAAATAGAAATTAATGAATTAAGTTTAAAAGCTAAGGGATTTCATACATATCAAAATAGAAACATCCGTTCACGGCTTTATAGGAATCACTTCACTACTGAGCAGTGACATCAGAAGATACTTATATCTTCATGCGCTTGTTAGCTTGTATCCCGGCCAATCTTCCCCAAATATTACGCCTGTCTTATTTTGCTGAGGGTTTTTCAAGGTTTTTAAAAATATATAATTGCTTTCAATCTTCACCAAAGCTTCATTTTCTTGTTTTATAAAACAAAATGTTCACATGATTTGAAAATATTGTCTCATTCAATTAACTCAAATCATCCCACACAGTAATTCACAGAGAGCCCGTGCCATTGCCTGTGCTGAGGTAAACTCCAGCTAAACTGGAGTTATTCTGAAATTTGCTGTTTGTATGCAAATGTTAAACATTTGAATCCACAGATGATCGTGCTTTGATGTTATTCAATCCATACCATCTTTGTCTGAGGTATTTTCTGTGGAAAAAAAAAAAACTTACCAAATTTCGGTTCTCATTCTCTTAACCGTTTCGATGATTCAAGATGCCTCGAAGTACAGAAATTGCCCAATCACACAGTTCTGATACAGATTAGAAATTCAGCACCAATTAAAAACAGTCCTGCAGCAATGCTTCCCTGAGTAGAGATATTTGATTTAACACGTACTATTAAAAAATCAGAATTAAATTCTGGATGATGTCGGAGTGATCTCCTCACTCTTTTGTTTAGCGAGTTCACTTCCTAGTCTTTTCTGGCCTCCGTAGAGACAGAATTCCGTTTTTCCTTCCCAACAGGCCTTATTTTCAGCATCCTAGAACACTCAGCAGCACAGGGTTCATCAGAGGCTGAGATGTTTTAGAGAGATCGTAAGAAATGGCATGATTGAAAAATCTCCACTTCAGCCAGAAGGCAGCGCAGTGGGGAGGCATTGGCAGACAGGAGCCAGGCCCTCTGTTCACACCCAACACCTCAGTTGATGGACCTCCATTGTGTTTTGTCAATATAAAAGTTAAATTAATCCTTCTGTTTGTTCAAAAGACAGCACAAGTCTACAGGGTCTGACACGTTTTCAAACTTGACATCTGATACATTGGCTATTTTTCCCCTGTGTCTCTGGAACCACTGAAGAGTAGTGTGATTTGGATCACAGTTTCAGAGGGACCTACAGGGAAAGGGTCCTGCTCCTCCTCCTCCTCCTCCTCCTCCTGCTCTTCCACCTCCTCCTCCTCCTCCTCCTTCTCCTCCTTTTATTACAGTGTATTCTCAACCCATGGACGGTGCTACTCCTTTGTGGTGGGTCTCCCTCTAGTCTAGTTGATCCCCTCTGAAGACTCCCTCATAGACACAGCTCGATGTGTTTTATGGTAGTCTCCTCAGTTATCCTAAACAGTCAAGTTGACTATGACAATTACCCAACAGAGAAAACGCTTCCTCAATGTTCGCCAAACTGAAATTAAAAATAAATGATTCAACTGACAGCTAGAAAAGAATGAAATGTTTCACTATTTACAGAAGTAATTTCCTAAGATGTTACTTCTTCTATTTCTTATGTTTGTTGGGAATAAAACAACTGGAATTGATAGGCTTTTACTTTGAACTATCTGATGACACCAGTCATTGTAAAGCACCAGAGACTGGTCACATTTAAATTCCAACATCAAGAGTCAAGAAATAAAGGCCTTGGACTTGGCTGAGTTCATTAAGATGAGGCCTCCAGACTGGGGTGTCAGCTTGGAACTTACAAGTTTTCAGGCTTGGCCCAGATGTCCAAACTCTGGAGCCTGAAGTCTTTGCCTGGACCTCCAAGAACTGCACTTGAATTCCAGAATCTCCTTGATGTTTAGCCTTTAAATGCAAGCTATTCCTAAGGTTTGCCTAAGGGAAACATAGTTATGTAAGAAAATGATGGGACATTAACAAAACAAAAAAACAAAACAAAACAAAAAATGCTTGCTTTTCTATTGAATAACTTATGCTTAAAGATATTTAAAGAATTGAAAGTCAGATGAATTCAGATGTGTTAATACATCTAATTGTGTTTGAAAAATAGAGGATCATGGTGAAACTAAATTAAATACTTGAGTGTACTGCTCTGAGATAGAAATATAAAATAAATAGAGTATATAATGAGTGTCATTATGGATAAGTACCAAAATTTGGATTCTAGTGGTCTTTATATGATTTACTGCGGCCTTGACTTATAATGGAAAAGGAAACATCCTCGTCTCATTATCGTGTTTTTAAAAGATTGCTAGTAGTTAACAACTCTAGTCAATAGTTACTCAGTATAAATAATTCACCTTTGAAATTAGAGGTTACCAGAGCATTCTTGCTCTTGTTCACCTCAGGTTTTTGATTATTTTTGTTTTTTCTTGCAAATTCCTTGTTTTGCTTTATTACTGTAGTCTAGACCTAATTCTGGCTTCTAGAGTGCCTTTGACTCACATTAAGTCCTCAGTTTCCCAAGTGTTGGAAATTTCCACCTACATATCAGCCAGCATGTCTCTTTTTTTAGTGATATTTTCATGAAGGAATGATTATAACGAGTTAATTGTACATTTTACATAAATCAATGATAAGAATTCAAGTATTCACTACATAATTTTCCTCTTCATCATTCTTCTCAGGGTATTGTCTCATTACATTAAACTCTGAGGATATCACTGACTTATAAAGATCTGGTCTCTCTCAGGAATAAGAAACCAAAGGATCATCTAGATCAACAAATGTTTGGCTGGTCAGAATGTTCTAGATTAGTGATTCTTAACTTGTTGTGATGACCCCCCCAACCATGAAATACTTTTAATTGTTACTTCATGATTGTTCATTTTACTACTGTTATGATCATAATATAAATATTTTATTTGCAGGATATTTGATATGTGACCCTAGGAAGGGTCCTTTGACTGCATAAGAACCACGTATCTAGATGAATGTGTCACCATGGTGAACTAGCCAGAATCATGGAACCATGAGAAGACTTGGAGCTCAGCTAGCAGCAGAAAGTGTGTGTGTGTGTGTGTGTGTGTGTGTGTGTGTGTGTGTGTGTGTTTATGAATTATGACTCTCAAACATCTCATTACATTTTGAGTTCTTATTGTTTACGCCCAAAGAACTGCTTATTTGTGTAGAGACACACAAACAGATGCTTAGATAATGGCTTCAATAGCACTGTTACACTCCTATCTTCCTTGGGGTCTATATTTTGTGTGTCATCTCTAATCATCACTGGCTTCCCAATAAGTAGAAGTTGGGAGACCCATCTTCACATTTCCATCCTCATCTCCATGTATCTGCAGTCTCTGAGGTGGCAGAACAGAGCTTGCTGCAGACGATGTGGTGACACTGATAGGCGATGGCAGCAGGCAAAAGAATTGGTCTTTGAGAGATCCACTGAGCCTTTTGTTCTAACGATAGAACCTACTTTTCAAGCTCTGGAGTCATCCTCCAGATAGGAATATTGGAACCGTAAGCGAAGAGAGTTTCTTAATGGCTAAGATATTTGAGGATAAGTTCTGTTTCTCTAATTTCCTGAAATTGGATGAATGATATGATCATGGCTTTGCTAGCCTTCAGTTCATGATTGTGTTCATATAGTTCCAAGTACATACTAACCTACGTCTTGTGTGTTGGATGTACATTGATGATCAATACATTCCTGATAATCAGTTATTGATCATGATGAGAAGCCATTTGCTTATCATCAACAACAGGTGGATGGATGTTGCATTGACTTTTCTTTGTGTAAAGACCAACTCCCATATTCGCTCTATTACCTTATGCAAGAATGACAACAGTAAGACATCCATTTTAGCTTCCAGAAACAACTGTGAGGAGGGTTTATACTCCCAAAGAGTATAGTTCATATTCATTCTCATTCTGTATTGTTTGAGATATTTGTGTGTTTATTTATGTGAAATGGCTCCTAAGGACCCACATATAAGATTCCATATCTCCTTTCCTAGATGAAGTGGGAAAAGACCATCAGTTTTCTGACTATTTTGGATCAAGGGGAGAGTTGCAATGTTGACTAGTTTGTAACTGTTGATCTAGAGAGCGATCTGAAAATAGTAAGAGCACAGGTAAAAGACAATCATTCTGCAAATTCTGTTTTCCATACTTTCTCCTTCAGAATGGATTGCTGGGCATGAAGAATGTGCCCTTTACTAGGAAGTTGAAAGAAAACACCAAGAGTATATTTTGAACAGGATAGTAGTGTTAAAGCAAGGATTGACCATTTAAAATTCCACCCTGGAACACTGTCAAGCCTCTGGAAGGAGAATGGGCAAGAATCAATCAAGTTCATTTGTAACAAGTTCAATTACATAACTTCGGAGTAACTGCTCCAGATTTAGCTTCTCAAGACGGGCATCATTTATCTCATCAACCTTATATGCCAATCCCTGAGTTATCTAGGGATTTTAAATTTCCTATAAATAGTAAGTCATATTAATATTATATTTCAAAGTGTCTTCTTAATCCCCTTTTTTCCTTTGACCACTAGAAAATTTGGCTGATGCTGTGGGTAAGGTTCTATTCTTAAAGTTCAGGGAAGTTGCATATTTTTTTGTTGTCAAACATGAAGTAAGAGGTGAACCCAATGCCACATGTCTGGGAGGCTCCAAGTCAACATTAAGAAAGCACAGCCATTTGTTAATATATGATATGTGAATGGAAATTAAGACAGACCAGGAAACATGTTAGATATGGATCCTAGGACTTTCCTCCAGGGTCAGAGCCATACCCCACAAGAGTCATTCTTGATTGGATTATATCGTTATTTCCTGAACATGCTTGTCTAAGTCAGGAGTACCATATGAGCACAACGAATATTGGGAAGATCCTGATTTCTAGCACCCTACTGTCTCCCCAAGGTCTAACAGGTAAACAGAGAGTAGAGAACCTAACAAACAGCACACAGTGTGAGCACACAAACAGTGAACTCCACTCATTCAACATCATCTATAACTTTATCTTAGGTCTGAAGTACGTATGTTTTTCAACTGTGCCCTCTTCACATTCTATAGCACACAGGCTTATACTAGCATCAGTAAGCACCCAGAACTCACAGATTCCGGAAAACGTCCTGAGCAGTTATTCCCTCCAGTTATTTCTTGGGTTCAGAGAAACAGGGAAACACAGTAGTCAGAATGAAGGGACATAGTACATGCTACAGGGAGCTGGGAAGACGAGGAGATTCTTGTGTACAGAATATGGAGCATTGACTTAAGATGGTCCCCTTTGATGACCAGCTCGTTGGGATGGCTGCCTCAGAGCCAGTCAGCTGAGGGGCAGCAGAGAAGGCAATGCCAGCTACAAAGTCAGACTCAAGAGTGCCATGGGCCAGACTTCCCACTAACCATTGACTTTATTCTCTAAGTGCAACCCTAAGGTCTCTCAGATTTCTTTTCTTATAACCTTATGTGCTGCCATATGTCTCTATGAATATTTTCCTGACATATATGTTTATATCCAAGTAGTCTGATTGAAATAAGCCAACTAATTCTGACAACTTTTTACTACGTCACCTATCCAGAAGTCCCTTTGCATACAGACCAACATATTCACAGCTCTCGGTGGCGAATTACAAAGGCATGGCCTTAGAGATTCTCCAGGTCACTGTGTGCTACTTACATCTCGGAGCCATTACGAGGGCTGTCATCTGCTTCCTGGGACATGGCTGTAACTGTAGTGTTGCAGGACGTTGATCCCCTATCCACCCCAGATCTGACAACAGAGCAGAAACTAGTCAATTCAGTCAGCAGTACATCATGAACAGCAATCAGCGTAACATGTAAGGTTATCTCAGGTCTAAAGAAGCGTTTTCAGCTAGCTACTGCTATGGACAGAAGGCAACTGACAGACACCTAGTATTCCTTGTTGTTAAATGGAAGAGTTCTTTAGAATCAGCACCTTCATTTGCACATGTGACTTATTTAGTACAGGAAGCAATGCCATATATATATATACGTGTATATATATATATATATATTTCTCTCTTAACACTGCACATAGTAGGAGGTTAAAATATGCCATCTAATTCAGTGAAAATGGCGTTATCAGACTTGCCCATTGAGACTTCCATTAGTCCCATTCCCCGATGTTCCAGCTGATGTAACTGAAAAACCACTGGTTGCTCTCCATTTTCTCCTTCCTTTTTGAATTTTTTGTGCACAGTGCTTCTTCCAAACTCCAGCTGGCTGCTGCCACCCACCCTGAATGACCCCTGCATTGTGTGCTGGCACTCCACCACCAAAATCATCTCCTTGTATATTCTCCTATGAAAACTCATCAACAGACACTTTTGTGAGATCAAGAATCTGCAACAAAGATTTTTCTCGGAGAACCACGAATGCTAACAATGCATTAGGACTCTGGAGGTATATTTGTTTCAGAAATAAATCTTAAAGAAAAATGTTCCTAATGAAATTAGATGTTATGACATCACTCACCCTGACATCAGATAGACTAAGGACACACAGGTCCTGGAAGACCTCATTTTACTTTTTTGCCTCTCTGCACCCTGAAGTGTCCCAGTTTGAGAGATATATTATTTGGACACACTACAGATCTCTTACAGTTACAAGGGCAGTTTTGACATTAAAATATTGGATTCGCATCTGAAAAAGATGGCTCAGCAGTCAACAAGAGCTTGCTGCTCTTGCAGAGGACTAAGATTTAGTTCTACACTGGGTGGCTAACAGCTGCCTGTAACTCCAATTATGGGGGGGGCTAACACCCTCTTCTGGCTTCGGTGGGCACTTTCGTTCATGTAGTGCAAAGGAATACACTTATGTGCACACACGCATGCATAAAATAATACGATAAACCCTTTATACACCACATTTTCCCCCAAGCTCCTTCGCTATTCACTGACAGAGTGAGTTGAAAAGCTGCAGAAATAGGTCCAAGTATTTTTCTCATAACTTACTGAACTAGTGTTTCCTGGCAAAATGGAGATTATAGTTTCTAATTAATATCTTCCCATGAGCATGCCCGGCCCGGGAAGAGCAATTCACTGGATAGGGTGTAACTAAGCAAAAAAAGGAGATGCGATTTATCAAAGCACTCGCTCCAGATTTGCACCATCTGTGGAGGTCCAGCAGCACCGTGCTGCCCTGCATGAGAGTCCCTCCACCCGGACTGTATTTAGCAGGCTCTTCCTACAACTCTCCATACCTGTTACTCAGTTGCTTCCTTTTATCGCTCTCACCGAAATCTTGGACATCTTGTAATCATTTCTTCATCATTTTTGATGCTCAAAACACGGAAGGGGCTGGAGGGACCGACGGTTCCGAGGTGAAAGGTGCTCATTGTTCTGTGGGAGGACCAGAGTTTGGGTCCTAGCACCCATGCCAGGCAGTTCACAAATGCCTTTAACTCCTCCCACATCTGACACCGAACCTATCCGCTTCAGGTTTTCCCTTCCTTCCTTCCTTCCTTCCTTCCTTCCTTCCTTCCTTCCTTCCTTCCTTCCTTTCAACAAAGAGGTGAGTGAGAAAAAAATTAAAAATAAAATAAAACCAAGCTTAAAATAAAGCAAACAAAAGAAGTCAAAAATAAATAAGCAAAAAATCACACACACACACACACACACACACACACACACACACACACACACACACACACACCAAAATGATGAATTCTCTTTTGAGTTGACCAATCACTGAGCGCGTGGCCGTCTCTGGAGTTTGGTTGGTATACCAAAAGACATTTCTTTGGAGAACGCCTACTTTCCCAGCTTCTTTTTGCAGTAAATGGCGATTAGCATACAGACACACAGCCTGAGGATGTGCAGGAGATACTGGGGAATGCTTAGTCCCAACTCCTGCATCAAGCCCCACCCCTCAGGATTTAGGAAGCTATGCTGAAGAGCAGGAGGAAGAGGGGTTGGAAGACTCCAAGAAAACCGCCACAGAAACCTTATCGTCTAGAGCAGGAGGGCTGGTGCATGTAAGGGCTCATAGATCCTGTGGCGGCAGGCACAAAACCTGCGCAAGTTCAAGCCAGACAAAACTCCAGCAAGGTCTCAAGATTTTGGAAGATCCCATTGGCTGCCGCTGCTGGCTTGGGTTAATCGCCCACCTCTGCGCGGGGAAACAGAGAAAAGAAGGAAAGCATGAGTGCAACCAGGTTGAGGGTGACCTCCAGTGACCTAGGACCCTCCACTGGGCCCCACCTCTTCCTCCACTTCCCATTGGTGCTTCCTTGGAGACCACACCCTCACACAAAAGTCTTTGAGAAAAGCAAGTTATTCATTTTTTTTGTGGACAAGAAAAATGTCCGTCCCTTCTTATCCCACTTCTGTCCCTTCTTTTGGACTTTGGAATGTTACCACGAGCACATCTCAGCATTCTTAAAATTAGCTATTATTTACCAGACCTTCAAAGTTGTTACTGCGCCTCCCTCCCTCCTAGAGCCTTTGACCCTCCCTGCCTGATTTCTACAGATCTTTCTTTTTTTTCCATTTGTTTGTTTGCTTGTTCGTTCGTTCGTTCGTTCGTTCGTTCATTCGTTCATTCCTTCAGTTAATATCCTGATTGAAGCCCCCGTTCCTCCTGTTCCCTTCCTCACTCAGCCCATGTGCCTAGTCCTACAGTGACTTGATGTGCCAGGGAGGGTTGGTACAGATCTTTCTTGTATCTTCGTGTAACAGAACACCAAAGAGCAGCGTGTTTACCAAGCACCTGCCAAGGACGAAAGACAAAACATTCCACTTTCTAAACAGGCTGTGAACTTCACACACAGAAAAGAAACAAGCTTAGGATGATAAGAATCAATTCCCCTCTCCAGCTACCCGCATGTGCGCGCACACACACACACACACACACACACACACGTGCGCGCGCACGCGTGCACGCGCATGCATGTTAGAATGCATTAAAGACTTACAGTACATGTGCATATGTACTTACGTGTGTGCAGGGAAAGGAAAGTTGCTTGTAAGGAAGCTACTGAACATCCAGATGACTAAGGGCTGATTCATCAAGGATGTCTTTCCCCACTGTGCCATGGATGGACAGACCGAAGTGAGAGGACTCAGTGCAGTGAGGAAGAGCAGGGCTTCAATGTGCCACAGAGCACAGAGCTAGAAATACCTACTTCCCACCATCTTCCCAGCTTAAGACTGCCATGTGTACATTGCTATTGTTCCTTTGGTGTGGGAATTTTATTTACTAAATGCGCCCCCGTGGCTAGAAGTCACAAGGTGTTGACAGCATTTTCAATCCCTGCGAAGACGGGTGCACTTTCTGGAAAACAGACTGAATGTTATCTCCACACAAGGGAGGAAACCACTCACCCAGAAGAGATATGAAAGGACACAAAACAGAAAACAAAGAAAAAACTTTATTATGTGTCCACCAATATCCCACTGGCTCAGGATGGCCGTCCTGTTTGCATCCCAATCCTTCATCTACACCTCAGGTAATCATTGTACCAATAGGTTAGCCTTTGCATAAGCTTTGGGGAAAGGCTGCATGTGGTGGACTATTAGGCATTTTTCTCATTCTTCCTATTAATGCCACCATGCTTTTGACTGTGGAATTATCTTGGCTTCTGGCTTTTCATATACACGAAAACACCACTTGAAAACACAATTACCATCCTGTAGATCCCTAGACATAAGGCTGCCTTGTCTTGAGATGGGTTTTGTTATTTTTTTGTTATTGTTTTTGTATTTTTATTTTTTGTCTTTGTTCACCAGAAATACCTTATTGTCCTTACAAAGGAAGGCAAAGCAGTTCGTGTGGAACTGCGGCCATTGACAGCTTTGTTCCCGGGTTTCTTTCTTCCTCCAAACATTTGTGTATTTTGAAGAAGCCATAGAGAAGTAGGCTTTACTTTTACTGGGCAGAATAAGCTGACTGAAAGTCCATTAACTGAGAAGCCTGCAGTATCTCTATCCAGGGAGAGAGGTGGCTGTCCCTTGTGGTTGGGTTAAACTCTGGTTGTTGAGTAGGATAACCGTGTCTTGTTTAAATGAAATGCTTCCCTTTTCTGACTTAAAGAACCATTCTTCCCAATTGTAATGTGTTTGAAAAGAGCCCAAGTTAGGGCAAGCATTTTGGGTAAGAAATAACACGAGTTTATGTATGAGCATGGCTGACCGCCTACTGCACCCCGGCAGTTTTCAAAGGAGGCGAGAACACAGCTCTTGTCACGGAGCTTTTGAAAAAAAATAGAGATGTGTAAGCTCTCATATCTCAGCGCAGTGCCCTGGTCAACGGACATAAAATATTCTGGGTAATAAAATATGCATGATGGCTTTTCTGCTACATGAGATCAGAGTCGCGAGGAAATCTATTTTGAGTATATTTCAAGTGTTCTGCGCTATAAATGATTAAGTACTATAAGAGAAGCTTTGGAGCCTTACACTGTGCCTCTGATCCCTTAATACCAAGACCAAAGATTAGCAACCTGTTTGTTTTGGAGAAATCGGTGGGGGGGGCTGGCAGGGCTGACTGGTTCAGGTGTTACCAGTGGGGAACAGAGCCAGCAAGGTGAATGCTGACCAGGAGGCAGGCAGGGAAGGCAGGCGGCTTCAGAGAGCGAAAAGGAAGAAGGAAACAATGGAAACCTCAGCAGAGAGTAAGACGAGCCTGACCCAGTGGCCCTGGAGACTGCTTATGGACACGGGCACCTCCTTTTTAATTGAACAGGAAGCATGATGTGTCTTCAGTAAAGCTAAAATATGTGTGCATTTTAGCCCATTTGTCATAGGCTGAGAGCCCCTGCCTAAGCCATTGCTCGGTTTCCAGACTTGCAAAGGAGGCACGAATTCTGCTGACAGGTCCAGGAAGACTTGGTCTTTTGTGACATGTCGCCTATACCATTGTCATCTCGGATCAGAATTGATCTGTAGCATGGAGTCATAGTGTGCTGGGGCAGGAGGATTAATTTCCAGATACTGAACAGGTCTCCAGAAGACTCCCTTGGAATTTCCCCCCAACCTTTCCTAATCTAGCAGACTGATCTCAAGTCATAAAAGAGAAGAGCAGATGGGAGCAGTGAACCCCACTCAGCTGAGGCTGACAGTAGCCTGTTAAATGTGTGACCATGATACGTCATGTCTTATTTGGGCTGCTTCAGCTTTAGGAAGTTTCCGAGGGAACTGCTGGTGAGCCTGGTGAGATAAAAGTAAACACGGAGCAGATACTCAGTTGGACAGGATGTTACACGTCACCTGTGGCTGTGGAACGGGACCGATCAATCTGGCTGTAGTAGATATCTCAGAAGTGATCAATTCACACAGGCTATGGCAGAGATCGCAGAAATGATCAATCCACACAGGCTACAGTAGAGATCCCAGAAGTGATCAATCCATGCAGGCTATGGCAGAGATCTCAGAAGCAATCACCTGGGATATCCAGTTTAGACTAAAGCAAGTTCTTACTGAAGAGTCAGCCTACGCAATCATAGCAATGTCACACACCGCCGCATGCTTGATGGCAACCAGTGCTGAGGCACTTAGGGGCGGACATTCTTCCCAGGTTCAGAGCCAGACCACGGAAGCTTCGTCCATTTGCAGCCTGTTTTACAACTCAGTACCCTTTCCTGCGTCTTGGATCTGGTACTTGTGAATAACAGAGGAGTGGTTTGTGGCTCACGAGTGAGTCATCGTTTCTTTCTTGTTGTGAGTGGATTTAATCAAGAAAAGTCGTTTCTGTTCAACATAATATCAGACTTAAGTCAGAAGAATTTAAAAATATCCCCCCCAGGAAACAGTACTTAGTAGGGCCTAGAATGAGGAAATTAGAGTTATATACTAAAGATCGTCACACACAATGTTGTAAGAAAAATAATATCTAAAAAAATCTGGCGCTGCGTTCCTTCCCAAAATATAAACACGGACTTTATATGTTTGTAATACGGTGAAAGGAAATACGGAATTTCCTCGATTCCTTAGGCTGCACAATGGCTGGGTAGCTGCCCACCCTCCATGCTGCTAGAATCTACCTCCTATTGATAACACAAGTTGTTCCCTACTATGTTTCCTCTGGGCTGCTCTTAGCTCCCGTAAGGAAGTCCTCGTGGGCCACTGTGGTGGCTCTGCTTGGTTCTCTCCTGCACGTTCTTACCATCCCGTGATGGCTTCTCTTCCTCGCGTTCTTCCTTCCTCATGGTCTCTAACCTGGGAAGCCTAAACCCTGCCTATGTCTCTTCTCCCCATCTATTGGCTGCTGACATCTTTATTTACCCAATCAGAATAAACTGGGGGGAGGGTCCCTCAGGCTATGTGCAGACTCCAAATCTTGGAGGCCAGTACTTTGCATTACAATGAACAGTAAAAGACAAAACCTCAACAACACAAATGGAATATTACTGAATAATAAATAGCCCGAAAGCCTGTTATTAAAACATATTGTATTGGGGTTGGGGATTTAGCTCAGTGGTAGAGCGCTTGCCTAGGAAGCACAAGGCCCTGGGTTCGGTCCCCAGCTCCAAAAAAAAGAAAAAGGAAAAAAAAAACATATTGTATTGATTGATGATTGATTGATTGATTGATTGTGGGGTGGGGGCATGCCACAGCGAGTTTGCGGAGGTGAGAAGACAAATAGAGGAAATTTCATCTCCTTTCTACCACGTAGGTGATTCAGAACTGCCAGCCTGGCCACAAACGCCTTTACCTGCTTTCGCCAACCCAAACCTATCATTTTAAAAGAGCTTTCAGTGTAATTAATTTTCAAGAATTTAAAAGAGAAATCTTTACCCTGCTTCACAACAGACACACTGTGGATTTAAATTAAGAAAATCAGGCACTTTTAGAAAGAGCGGAATAAAGAAGAAATTCTCGTATTTTCAGCTGGGCGTTAAGAGGATAAGATGCATTTATGTAACTTTGGACTTTGGAAACCATGGTGGGAATAAGAGCTAGCATTTAATTAGGCCTTGATTTGTGCCAAAGCACCACTGCTCACTTTACGTTGGTTATATAATTTGATTTGTACAACCATATAAGGCAGGTGTGGATGTTATCATATTCCTACAGATGGGGAGACAGATTTTCAGGGAAGGGTTGGCCTGCTAGAAACTCTGCGGCCACCTGTAGGGCGGAGACTAACAAGGGCAGGCTCAGGCCAAGTCACACAGTGAGATCAGGAGATACCAGCTTTCCCTGGGCCTCTGCCTTAGCAAGGACACCGTTTGTGAATGTCTCAAAAGTCTTCAGTTTCTTCACGTTTTTGTATCAGATGGATTCAGTCTGCTTGCACTAATCTTCTTTTCCTATCACGCGGGCCCAGCTTGCTTTGTTTTTTCAGACTTTACATGCAAATGGAGGGTATCAAATTGAGGAAAAAAAAATCAATACGGAATATTCACACTACCTGTGTCTGATTAGGAAAGAAACGCATTGCTCAGGTGCACTTAATTAGATTATAATCTATTTGCTAGTAAATGGACAACAAATGTGGTTTTATTTTAGTTGCTAAGGAGGGACAAATTGATAAATTGTGGGGGGAAATAAATAACTTGTTTCTTTAAAACTTTAGTAATTACTGCATTGTTTTGCTAATGGACTCCCAAGATCTCTGCATAACACAAAGAGAAGGCCAATCTCTTCTTCAGCAGAGGTGGGGGCACTCAGTCTCACAGAGCCCCTAAAGTGCATGATTTGCAAAGAATATAACCGGAAAGCAAATGCTTGAGCTTGTAAGGAGAAAGTGAATTTAAAATGACTCAACAAATTTATCTCTCAGGTAAGTAGACAGGCTGTTCTTAATTTTATAGTTGCTCTTCTTGGTTCTCGGGAGTGTACTTTTTATTTTAAGCGGACTATACTTACAGCCCAGATATTTGCTTTTCTGGATAGAAGCAACGCATGTTCCCAGGCAAACTGTCTTCCTCCAGCCAGACATCGGAACTTGTCTCCTCCCAGTGTCGTTGTGATCCCTGAAAGACACACTTCCCATCAGCAAGGCAGAATTATTTCCTTTGAAATGAAGAGAGGTAATTTGCTTGTGGAATGCATGGCGGCTCTATGCATGCTAAACTTGTACTTTTGATAGCTTTAGAATTAAATAAAAAAGATCAAAAGTAGCCCTTACATGTCAGATGCACAGAATAGATGTGTGTACAGTGGCTGCTATTATGCAAATTCAATAGGCCTGTGAGGCCCTAATTCGTTCAGCTGAATACTACTAGAAAGTTTTAGCTTGCGAATGAGGTGAAATCTGACATGGCAAATTAGGTGCTATAAATAGTCTAAGACTGCCTAGCCTAATTGTTTATTATAAAGGCAATGGCTATATTCCTAAAGATAGGGTTCAGGAGATCATTAGCCAACTTCTTCCTCCAGTAGGCTGTGAGCAGTAACAGCACAGAACTTCCGGGCCTGCTGTTTTCTCCAGGGTGGAGTCGCTGTTTAGAAGCCGCAGATGTCCTGTAGGTATGCGCTAAAAAGAATGTTTACAGTTTAATGGGGTCACGGAGCGTTTGGAATGTGGATACCCACTAACTTGTAGCATTTTAACCGGTGGGGAAAGCAGCAGGGCTGACATGTGGCGCCTGTCAATCTTAGATCTGCCGTCTCTGTAACTTGTGGTCATTGATTAACCCTGCCCCAGAACTGTCTCTTTGGGCACCTGAGCAATCAATTCCTCTGGATGTTGCAGTTTCCCCGCAGTCTGCTTCGCACAGTGTTTGCACTCTAAGGCAGAGCTCACTCTAGCCGCTTAGCCCAAAGCTGATGAGTCGCAAGGAGGGCAGAACAGTTCATGCACGAGGAAGGAAACAAGATGGACTCCCCTCGGTCGATATTGCTCTTAGTGTCTACCGGTAAGGAGTGAATAGCGCTTTATTCTAGCAAATGACCTAGCGTGCTCTCAAAAGAAGTTCAGAGTGATTAAGACAGGAAAAGGTAGAACGGTCTCACAGGTAGGAGGAGCCTCAGGACAAGGGGCATCAGGACAGAGGCAGTAAGGAGTAAAATACTGTGAGCTAAAAGTGCTACGTTAATTCTTGTTCTTAGTTCTGACAAACATTTCTGTGGTTATGTAAGGTACCAACGTTAGGAGTTGGAGGAAGATATCGATCCAGCGACTCTGCTGGAAAATCAAAATAATTCGGAAGCTAACAGAAACCCACAGTACTGAAGAGAGGCAGATCTAGGGTACTAATGAGGATACTGAGCCAAGCTCTTCCTTTCTGATGGTGTTATCAAGAGAGATGAGGATTACGTAGAGGTTATGACCCACATGTTGGCATACACTCTCATACATGCACCGAGTACATGTGGCGTGTGCCAAAGAACATATGATCCTATATTTTTAAACATGTGAAATGTCATTCATTCGAAAACTGGGGAGTTTTTTTTGTTTTTTTTTTTTTTTGTTTTTTTTTTTTTTTTTTTTTTTTTTTTTTTTTTTTTTTTTTTTTTTTTTTTTGTTTTTTGTTTTTTTTTTTTTTTGTTTTTGTTTTTTTTTGTGTTTTTTTTTTTTTTTTTTTTTTTAACTGTAACCGTGTTACTGTTGTGAGTCATAACGTATATATCTGACATGCAGGGTATCTGATCTGTGACTCCTGTGAAAAGGTCATTCGAAGCTCCCAAAGGAGTCCTGACCCGAAGGTTGAGAACCACTGCTCTAAGGGGTCTCACACTTCCTACATCGTCAGCTAGAGTTTTCAGGAGAGCGTGATAGTAACTATGGGTATGAATTAAGAAAAGGAACAACCTCGACATTTATAGCTATTTACCATGGCTTAACATAGTGGCGGCATATTGTTTCCCAACTCTTAAAAATGGCTTATAGTCTACCAAAACATAGTTAAGTAATAAAGATGTGCTAAATTATAGCTATGATTTTTTTTCTCTTAATTTTTAATAAGGTTCCAAAGCCTGGGTAAACTGCATGGGAAGGTTGCTTGTTGAAAGCGACGTTTGCTTAACGATCTAAATGGAAATCATTCTAGGTTGTGGAAAAAGGAAAGGCCATGACCTTAAGAGAAATGCCTTGAGAACCAGCAGGAAAGCCAGCATGGTGGCCAGCGAAGGTGGCAGGGATTGTATTAGCTGGAGATGAACCTGAAAAACTTAGAGGGGTCCAGACAGTAGGATTCTGTAATGCTTGCTGAGAAGGCTGCATTTAATTCTGCTGGCAAAAAGAGCCGTGGAAGGATATTAGCACAGGCTGTCACATGAACTGAGTGCAAGTGTTGGACAGATCCCTTGGGGGCCTAGAAAAACAAGGAGGCTACAAGGGTGATGGTGAACACAGGAGGAGTTCAGTGAGGAGCCACCTTCAGGAACCCAGAGAGATGGCAGGGATTTGAGATATTCTCGGGGCAGGAGAGAAAGAGAAGACAGGAGGGAGGGGAAGGGAGGGGGTGAATTGGTGGATAAGGAGGATCTAGAAGGAGATAGAGGAAAATAAACACAATCAAAATATATTGTATGAAGGGTTTTAATTAAAACATGAATTCGAGGGCCTGGAGAGATGGCTCAGTGGTTAAGAGCACTGACAACTCTTCCAGAGGTTCTGAGCAATGACGTGGTGACTCACAACCATCTGTCATGTCCTCTTCTGGTGTGTCTGAAGACAGCTACAGTGTACTCACATATACAAAATGAATAAATAAAAACGTTAAAAACATCATGAATTTGAGAATGGCAGAAAAGAAAAGATACGGAGAACATCTCAATAGCTTACTTGTGGAATGAGCCATATGCTAGTCCCAGTTCTGAAATGTGAACACAGCAGAGACCAACAGTGAACCTAGAAATGTCTGTGTCTTTTGCTGAAAGAGGTTGGGACAGCTTGTCCTAGTCCGTGCCCATGTGCGGCCCTAAGCTGGTGTGTGGGTCTGTGGTCCCCACGGTTGCTTCTCGTCGCCTGAGGTCTGTGTCACCTTTCTTCTTCCTTCGTCTTCCTGTCTTCTCCTAGGATGGTTCTTCTGTCCAGCCTTATCATTCCGTTCTTTTGTCATCTAACCACGTAAGAGATCATCCGGGGCTTTTGAATATATCAACAGTAGAGAAGACTCATCATCTTCTAGGTGTGCAAAGGAATCCAGGAAATGTGGGTGCCTTCAGGCTAGATTAATTTTAATTGCAGAACCAGATTTTTTTTTTAAAAGTACTACTACCTTTTAAGACTCTTATTTTGATAAGGTGTATTCAGCTGAAGCATCAAACGGGCCCCAAATGGTGACAACTTAGAAGCATAAACAAGAGTCAAGAGCATAACGTTATTCAGACGCATGATTTTTCCAGCAGCGCAAACGAGGCTCCGATCCGCCATTAAAATAACAAACAATAATCCCGACGTAGGTAAACTTCGCTTTACTAAACATCGAAAGCTGTTCCTCCTAAACTCAGGGAACCCCAGGTCTTAGGAGAGGCGTCGGGCCCGCTGGTGGTGTCTCCAATCGCATCGATTTAGCAGAGACTTTTCTCTCTCGCCCCCGAGGGGGACTCTCACGTGATCCGCCCAGTCAACCGTTTGTCTCTGAATAGCAGCTACTCTGCGATGGGTTGTCTTAGGACATGTCATTCGTCTGAAGCTTGATTAACTCCGAACAGGTGTTGAATAAAAAATTGCATCAGGCTGGGAGGCAATTAATCAGACAGGTTCCTGGATGAAGAGTGAAGGAGAGAAGGGGAGGGGGTTTTTCCAGGTGGGTTACTGCCTAGAAGAAGATCTCTGTGAGTCCTATGTAGGGGTGGCTGCGAGCCGAAAAGACTTTCTTGGTCTCAGCATCTTTCCTGTGAGAAGCAGCCGGGTCCCATGACAGACACTTGCTGGAGCAGCGATGGATTCCCCCTACAGTGTGCGTTGCCTTTGTTCCCTCCGATTGCTTCCTAGGCTGAAGCTTCCTAGTGCTTGCTGCAAATGCTGTAAAGTCTGCGGAAGATCAAAACGTGGGATCCTCCCGGCTTTGTGGAGACAGGCATTCTACATGCTTCTGAGGAAGCAGTGGAGAGTTACTATAGCAATAACGAAATCAGACCCAGTTTGGGGACTAGGACACTGAAAGTCACTGTTGTTGTTGTTGGCCGTTCCCTTGGTGATAGAAGAAGCTATAATTAATTAGCAATCTACTGCCGCGGTTATTTCTGAGTTATTGCTCTGAAGAACATGAAGTGCCTTTTCCTCATTGAAAAGGAGATGGGGTTTCTACCCATTCAAAAGCACCTGAAGTGTGAGAGACATTTTCTAAAGAAATTGGATCCCCTTCATGTAAATGTGCTATGCAGAAGTGCTATCAACAATGATTTATCAACCCACAGTGGTGATCGCCCCTCATTCATGGCTACTGGTGGGGGGTTGGGTGGGGTACAACTTAATGAAGTCTTAATTTTCAAACATCATACAAAAACAAAACCCAACCATGCTACCTGACATGTTTGTTATGGGATTATCAATATAGCATTTGTTTCTCCGTCAGTGACACCCCCATTTAAACCGTAATAACTTCCTCAGTTTTTCAACAGCGATGTGAAATTGGGGGGGAGGGGTGGTCTACTGAAGTTCTTCATGCTTCTTGCAAGGTTAATTGGTTGCTTAGTTAGTTAGAAACTCCTCGCCTAACTTCAGTTTTCGGTGGCTTGATTTTCAGGTTTTTAAAACCTGCAGGTTAAATGTTTACCACGCTGAATTAGAATTTTCGAGAATTTCTTACAGTCTTCATAGCTAGTAATATTAAAAGTTGTCTTTGGAAATCGTTTTTTTTTTTTTTTTTTTTTTTTTTTTTTTTTTCCTTTACTTCAGAATACCCAAAAGCTCACAGTGTGGTATATCTGGATACGACCATTTAATTTGCCGTATCACATGTTTCCTGTTGGCACACAAGCTGTTAACTGGATCCAGAGCAGGTATGTGGCAATAAGTGTCACTCACAGTTCCTCTAAAACTCACATATTCTACACCAGGGTTCTTAGACATTCGTGGATTTTCTCAGGGACCAGGGCTACAGGGATGTTCAACTCACATTTAAATACCTCTTGGTTTACGAGAGAGAGAGAGAGAGAGAGAGAGAGAGAGAGGACTTTTTTCTGTTTTCGTTCTTTTTTTTTTTTAAATCACCCTCCTGATTATTTCCATGGAGAATAAAACAAAAGGTGCTTTGCTGAGCTCCGGGAGGCGGTTCATACAGCCCGGAACTTACTGTCTGGTACATGTTGAGTTCTGTCTGGTTAAAATAGGAAGGAGCAGAGAGGAGAAGGAAGCAGGAGACAGGGAAGGTGGAATTGAGGGAGAGAGATCCTGCCTGACAAACTCCACAATGAGAACAGTGAGAAAAGAGCTAACTACACTGTGAAACGGAGTCCACAGACACCCGTGCTGCGTAGCCTCGGTCTCTCACCCGTATTCAGATTCAGAGATAATGTTCACCCAAACGTTTAAAACTAAAGTGCTTCATCTAAGCTGCTGGGTCATTTTCAATACACAGAAGCACTTCAGCTGACACTTTGCTCACAAATTCAAGCTGTCTCCAGTCAGGGCAGGCTAGGACTAGAGTCCGGAGGGCTTGGGTGTCCCTCTGTCTCTTTTCTGTTTGGCTCTCTCTGTGGTCTCTGAGCTCTCTTTGGGAAGACGTTGCCGGCCATTCTTTTGGGATGCAGATCCCGCATGGATGAGCCATGAAGCAACACATAGAAACTGTCCATCCCCAACTCGGACCCCACAACAGTTGACCCCACACCATAAGCTCAGCCGTCAGGGTTTAGTTGAACTTCCACACAGGCAAAAGAGCCCTCCTTAGGGTAGGCGAACAGCACTCACCCTTGCTTTTGATACACGCCAGTCTTAAAAGGCATTAGGGCCCAGGACAGAGCTGCCCGCACCTCCCAGAGGGCTGTAGTGAGAGGGCTGCTTTCAGACACTTGCCTTTTACCAGTAAGAAATGAATAAGCTAATGCTCTACGTGGGAAAGAAGAGAAAGGCTGCACTATTAAATGTTGCCAGCGAATAAAGGCAATGCTTTTGGCCGCTGTTGTGCTTTGCAAGCAGAGGTTAGAGACAAGAGAACCTGTGTCCCTTTGCCGAGCCGTTTGCAAAGCCTAACCTAAGTCAGTGGCCACAGCAGATGCCCAGAGCAGTCCATATTCTAAGGTGTCCTGAAAAGGTAGGTAGATCAACAGTCTGCATCCCAGGTCTGAGCTGTAGCCTTGCCACTAATAAGTGGGTTTCTCGATTTTCATTATTGAACTTCGATAGATTTCTAGCTCATTATTCCGAAATCAGAGCTGAGAGACTTGAGAACCATGGTCACAGCCGTGGACTCTGTTACCATACAACAACCTTCCCCAGAGAAGGGGCATCAGGTCACATGTGCAAAAAAATTCTTACGCTCATTTTTCCATCTCACCTGCAGCAATTTTAAGTAAAAACTGAGTCTATTCAAGGGTGGTTAACCCTAACAGTGGGAGGAGGAAGACCACCAACCCTATCATCATGGCCAAGTTAGTTAAAGCAAGCAAATGCATTTTATTCTTGTTCACAGGCTGCCTCTCTCTAAGGTGGGGTTTGAGGGGGGTCAGCACCGCATGTGAGGAAGACAAGGCTCAGGGATAGGGAGTTTCCAAATGGGGGGAGGTGAGATGGGCAAAATAGATGGGGTCACAGCAGCAGAACATACATATAACAAGTTAGTTCCTCCTGAGACAAAGGCATGTTTGCAAGAGAGTAGCAACGAAGTAGTCATAACAAGGCTTTTGAAACAAAGGTAGGCTTGGTTATAAGATGCTTAGCGTGGACTCTGAAACAAAGATGCGATTGGGGCTCCCTGGAACAGGCAGCATGGAACCATTTGTATTTAAGATTACTGGTGAAGCCTGGACCAATCCTGGAGAAACAGAGGTTTGATCATAAACAGGAATGAACCTAGTTTGTCTTTTCTCTAGGATGGCTTTTGAGCCTACGATGGAGGCAGATTGGTTCTTCAGGCACTCACTGAGCCACCGATGAGGCAGGCATGAGTGGACACAGGCCAATGGGATGAGCACATTGCAGTGCTACTGGACTTACACGAAACCGTGCTATAGAACACTCCGATGGGATGGGATGGTTATCTTGGCCTCAGAGGTCATCTGCCTGTCACGATATCTACCCTTCTAGAAGTCAGTGTCCCAAAGCATTCCATGTCCATTCCCTCAATGGTTTTTTTTGTGCCATGGGTCCCCCACAGAGGTCATTATTGAGCCACAGTGACCTGAAGACTCTCTGGGGATTTAGGACTGGACTATAGGATGGAGAGGATCATGGGAAGAGCTGTGTGCCTGTCCCTAGACAGGCTCTGATTGGCTGGAAGAGAAATTCAGGGAGATTGAGGCTAAAGCTGTAGAATTCTACTTGACCTAGCCCTGGAGACACACACAGTCCTCTCTGTGGAATCCAAGTGGTTCTCCTGTCTGCAGGGTTCATACGTCTTCCGAGCGTGTGGAAGTCCTGCAGGATGGCTGCTTGGCCTGTCTCCTTCCCTGGGCCCTTCCTATTTTCCAGTTGGCTATATCCTTTCTAAACCTTCTCTAGATTATTCTCTTGCCTTTCTCTCTACTTAAGCTATAAGAGTCTATCAGGAGGGACGAGCCGATTGGTTGTGAAAACTTGAGGCCATTTTTGCTCCTCTTTGTAGAGTCCCCTAGCACCAGCAGCAGTATTAAATCATTTTAAAAAAATCCACCCTATGGTTTCCATATATTGTCATTATTCTCTATCTCCCCCGATTGATGATAGCCAGTGGAGCTCAGTAACTAACGACTGACACTGGAAGAATTCCAAAGATAAAGCGCCTCCTAATTATCACCGTGACAGATGTTTTCTGGGTTACTTTTTCTTCTTTAATGCACATTTTCAAAAAAAAATTAATGATACATTTTGGGATGTGACCAAGTGTTTCCTAGTTATTTCTGAGAACATGAGAAATACTGAAAGAATTTCCACTGCATCTTCATTAGCTTGGCCAAATAGAAAATGTCACAGGCAGCCTTTGTGTAGTTAATGGTATGCCGAGGTAGGAAGGGATGTTGATTCCAAT
This sequence comes from Rattus rattus, assembly GCF_011064425.1. NCBI lineage: Eukaryota > Metazoa > Chordata > Mammalia > Rodentia > Muridae > Rattus > Rattus rattus. The sequence continues at coordinate 74,437,786 of NC_046166.1, forward strand.
CTCCCACTTGGCATCCCCACCCACGATGGCACAGCCCACGCCATTTGTAATCCTCGCTGATTTTGAGTCTTTGGATCACAGTTGTGAAGACAGTAGGTGTGCCATTCTATTTAAATGGCATGTGTTTAACTTACAGGCAAGTATGTTTTCCAGGAAGATGAAATGATGACATTTGTATGTGTAAGTAGAAGCTATACAAAGCCTAGTTACTAAGGAGCAGCAGAAAGCGTGGTGTGGTGTCAGCAAAATGTATCTCTTGCCACACCTGCACAACAGGCAGGCGCCATTTCTCATCTAGTTACTGTCAGTCACATTATCCCAGGGAATAAGTTAGCAAAACATCATGGAACAAACCCTTCTCCACCCTGCCCGTGTGGACAGTGAGAGTCAGTGTCAGCCTCCATGCTCAGAAGAGAACACATCTCAACACCCCATTCAGTTTTCCTGAGGGTGACTCCACGATAATTAGAGAATATTTAAAACTGAGAGTTGCTGGGTGTTGTTGAAGTTGTTGGCCTTTAGGTGCAGCTTCCAATCTAAGGCCCCTGAAACATCCACATATACTATGTTTCGAAGTTTGATACACTGTCTGTGGCTTCCCTGTTGGACTCTAAGGGGAAAGGCTGAAAGTTCTCTAGTGTAGTTACGTAGTTACAGCAGGGAAACCCGCCCTTGAGAGCAGCCCCATGATCTCAGAGGAACTTAGCCACAGATTATTCTTCCAAGAATGCTGGGGATAGAGGTGGCTTGTGAGGTGCTGCTTGGCTTCTGTGGGCTGAAGCAGAGCAAGGCTTTCATGGTGGAACAGAAGGAGTAGAGCATTGGGGTCAGGGCACCCTGGATGCTCCTCATTGTCATAAAACTGTTCGAGAACTGTATGTTTTAGAGAGCTATAATAATGTTGCACAAAAGTAGATATTTGAATGTAATTTAATCACCTCATCAAGACAAAGACAAGTCAAATAAGGATGTGTTAGAGGACAAGAGGAAAATCTGTTCCATTTTAAGGTATAATCATGATATTAAAAATATGGAGCACAGAGACATGTTTTTCAAATATTTTATAATGAGCGAAAAATGCAATACACCAGCTACACCAACTTTTGGGTGGTAAATTTAGCCTTCTTCCTGTGCTTAGCAGACAATGCTGGCTCTTTTCAGTTAGAATTGCATGTGTTCAGTCAGACCTGTTACCTCGGATGAGGGGGCCTGGAGGGTCAGGGTCAGAGACGGTCGTGCTGCCCCCTGGTGGCTATTCCAGAGACCACGCTGAGGGTCAGAGTGACAGGAGAAAAATCCCTTCTGTGTGTGGTCAAAAGAGTGAATCTTGGAAATTTGGAGAGATGCTTTAATTGGATCTATTTAGAAATGCTACTAGGCCAGCTGGTTGATTCCTGATGGAGTCCATCCTCCCTCTGCTATGGGAGACGCAGCAGAACACAGAGTCTGGGTTGGAGAGTAACATCCTCTCTCACTGGAGTGGCAAGCCATTCAGCAGGCCCTCTGAGTTTGTGCGCTGACCGATTCCATCGATTCCATCCTGCATCGGCAGTCTGCCCTGGCCTCTCCTCTACGTTACACACTCCCATGCTAACCCAGTTCCTCTCCCAGGAGCCCTGAGCCTATTGTCCAAAGAGCCCAGAGCTGCTTTTCATTAAAAGTCCTTCAGAGGTTCACTTCTTGTGGGTGTTGTATGTATTCGTTTGTTTCTTATTGAGATCATAATTTAATTAAAACACCTATCCTTTCTCTCCTGTCCAACTCTCCCCCACCGGAGCGCCTCCCCCCTATGCTCTTCCCTGTTCTCCTTCAAATTCATGGCCTCTTCTGTCACCAGTTGTTACTGAATGCGTCTATGTAATTACATATAATTATATATGTGTGTATATATTCCTAATTTTAACCTGTTGAGTCCATACAAAGTTTCTTATATGAATGTTTTCAGGGATGGGCTTTTAACACTAGACAACAAATTGGTGAGCTCTTCCCTGGGGAGACCACTTCTCCCAGCTCCCAGCTTTACTACTTTCCCTGTGTCTTTGTGTAGAGTCAAGGTCTCATGTTCCTTGGTGTTGGTCAAATCTCCTCCCAGATACTTTCCACACCTCCTACTCATCCAACTCCCATTCTTTCTCTCTTCCTCTCTTAAAAGCAAACAGACAAAACAAACAAACAACTCCAACCCTTCACAGTTGAAGCCAGGAGTGCACTGATCTGGTGACTGAACTGTAGAGATTAGGGGCTAAGAGGCCAGTACCTAGTCCTGTTTCCCTCCTGCAAGCAGACTGTGAGGAAGATGCCTTGCAGCGTACACCTTTGTACCTTTTCAAACTTGTCCATTCCATTTTCACAGTAAATCCAAGACCATTATGATATGGTTGGGGAGACCTTTTCAAATAAACTTGCTACCAGTCTTTCTGTGGGGCAAAGATAGGAAGAAATAAAGTCCCATAATTCACAAATGATGAAAGGCACCTCCGTTCTGTTTGAATGTGGAAACGACACTCTCCAAGGTCAGGCTGTCAGGCAGCAGGAACTTGTGACAGATTGTGCCTGGCCTCATTTCCATATGAAAGTTAAGCTCCTTTACCTCTGTGCAAAGAAATCCTGGCTCTTTTGCTTCAAACCCATTTCACTATTTAAACTACTTTTTTTTAATTGTTGTTCAAAACACGTGCAGTACGTGTCACAGAACTCACTGTACTGGATGCAGAGAACACAGGAGTTTAGTGAGTCTGCATATCAGAACCCTTAGCACCCAGTCCTTTGTGTCTAAGTGGACAGCGGGGGATGGTCAGGGAGGATGATTTTAGATGTGATGTGTCCATACTGAATGTCTGTACAGAACACTTACACCTATGTAGAGCTGGAGACAGTCTCCTGGGGCAGGTGAGCCTGGAGTTCTTTACATTCATGCAGGAAAGAAGCTCAGGACAGGACCCTTCAGGTCAAGGCAGAGCCAGACTTTAATGTAGGTTTACGTATGGAAAAGTCTAATGGAATAACAGTGACACAGGCCTGGAACACCATGGTTTTGGCTGCATCGTGTTCTCCCAAACAGATGCATTGAGCCGTTAGCCCCCAGAATGTGGAACCTCATTTGGAGATAAAGTCCTTGTAGATGACTCAGTTGAGGCGAGGTCATTAGGAGAAGCTCCAATCTCTTGTTACTGCTGTCCATATAAGAACAGCAAATTGTCTCTGGACAGCAAAAACTGAGCTTAGTGGTGTAGTTGCAAGCCCATGACACTGAAGACTTCGGGTTGTCAGCAGAAGGTGGGACAGGTGACAGACAGGAGGAAGACGGAGTCAGTCTTGGCAACTCATTACTTTCAGGGTCCCTCCCCACTGAGCTAAGACACAACACATGTTAAGCAGTGTTAAGCCAGATAGTGGTATTTCGTTCCCAACACGAGAACGCTAAGGATGAAATAGAACCGTTTTCCCATGATCACGTGCATACCATGATCAACCTCTGTTATCACCTTTCAGAAGACTTGTCTTTGGTTGATCGTTCAGTGTCGATGGGTCACATTCTAGTAACGAGAGACCCCGAGGGACAGACCTCGAAAGACCCAGAATTTAGCTCTCCCATTTATTCATGGGCTATGCAGGTTGACAGTGCAATTTCTGCTAATACATTTTTGACCTTACTTTAAAAAAGAATAGTGCCAAGATATCTTCTTTACAAAACAAAATGTTATTTATATATAAACCGATGTTCAAAATAATTCAGAGGTGTATAGGATCTGGGGCAAATGTCAGGTGGTGTGAGTTAAGCTGAGTGGTGGGTACATGAGAGTTCACACGGAATTCTCTTCACTTTTTTTTTTTCCTGAGCTGGAAATTTCCATACTTTAAAACACAGAAAGATTAGCCGATCTTGGTAGACAGCGTCTAAGCCTGCAGCAGTTTTGTCAGTGTGAAAGGGTGCGATATCTCTCTCATTAGCAGTTTTTCCACAAGTGGATTGAATGGCTGCGGTGGGTTTTATATGGAAGGGAGGAAGCTCACTCTCTGGTTTCTGATGAGATGTACACACCTGGGCCTCATCGGTTGCGTTTAGACTCGTTTATACTTCAGGATAGTCCCCCGTCTGCCTTTGCTAACCTCTCTCCGCACATTTTCTTTAAATCCCTATTGCTTTTATTTTTAAGAGCAGCATGTTGACATAAGAGTGCACACAAGTCCCCCTGTTTCTTCTCTCTTCCCTGGTAGCACATAGTCACCACGGAAGCGGGGACTTCGGTTGCCAGGCGTCTAACGGTAATTGTCTCTTGCATGTTGCCACAAGCCGCTTGCAAATTTGCACATCGCCACAATAGCTTGATAATACTTGTGGCCCTCAACTTTAAAAATCCAATTTCCCCCTTGTGCCCATAGTGGAAATGACTTCGAACTTCACAGAAGCAAGTTTTATCACGACAGAAACAGAACTCCGAGGGTCGTAAAGTCGCCCCTTAATGTGCAAGTGAGTGAATTAAAATCGTGGGTGATGTTGATTGCGATGGGAACCTCCCGTGGTCGGTTCTCCTGGTGAAGCCGTACAGTGGTAGTTTTGAGTATCTGACAACATGCCTCCGTGGAGGGAGTATGATACTCAGAAAATAGGAACGTAAAGTGACAGAGCTTTATTACCATGAACCTGAGACAACACAGGTATGGTGATCATCCGAAATAAATACTAATGCACAACTCAACGTGTGCGGCTGGCACCCCTCCTCTTTCATGCTTGAGAGGCAGCATGGGATAGCAGAGTGGACATTCACACACAGCTTCCCATTTGCCTTGAGTGACAGAGGAGTAACACAGAGGCCCTTGCCTTCTCTTAGATGCTCTTTTCTGTCTCTCTTATGTAGCCGGAAAAGATGGCTACCAGCACAAGTTAACTCTGAGTGACTGTTTTCTCAATTTAATAAGGAATGTTAATTTCAGGGAACACACTGAAAATATAATATGCCTGCTGTGATTTTTCCCACAAGGCACTGCAGTTTTCATATGTAAAGCCTCCCCCAGCCACGGTGCTACAACACGGTTAAGATACCATTGCGCATGGAAGTATATGAAAGTATATTTAGTCATAATGAGTGTATTTGCCTTGATTTCACAAACCATCTTATCATACATCAGAGACTGTATATGGCAATGTGTGAATTTGGGGTCAATTGAAGGTTGGTAAGAGGGACTCCTTGCAGCTAGCTTGTGAAAAGGAGATAAATTATCTGTTTTCTCATCTCCTCTCATAGGCCTGTCTTTCACAGAAGTTTGCTCTCCAGAGAAGCATGTGGGGCATGAAAGAACCTTTAATGCAGCAAAGGGCAAAAATGGGTTCTATTAAAGCCATGGAGATAATCCACTGGGCCAGGAGCCAGGGGTTGGATGGCTGTGGTTCATTTACCTGAATGTGATTGGTTCATGGAAGGAAGCTTGGTGAGGAAGGAAGATAGAGAAGAGGTCTTATTTCCATGCTGAAGTTTCTGAAGATATACGGGCTGCAAGGTGGAAGATAGAGTCAGGTTGATAGGAGTGTCTCAGAAAACCCCATTTCACAGTTACAAGGCCTAGATGTCCTGAAACCCCAAGCGTTCCTCCGATGGCCACCATCCCCCACCCATGGTGTGGAATGTTGGATGCCTTTGTGGCATTGTCAGGGCACAGCCTGCTTTCTGGTTTGCTAAACGGAGAAAAGCTAGACTAAAGACAACCTCAGGGTCCCTGCAACTTTGCTCTCCTTCCCATCTGAGCAGAAAGAGCAGCTTGTGAGGGAGAGGGCCATGGGCCACGTGGCAAAGTTCCATTTTAGTGGCTGTCGTGGATTGGCATCCTTCTGAAAATACCTCACACATATGTACAAGCCTCTCGGGATGTAAAATTCATGTCCTCTTATGAAATTATGACTTGCAGTAAATGAAATAAGAAAATACCCTCTATTAACGTTTTTTTCTTTTTTTAAAAAAAGGGTTTTCACGGTAAGCTTTGAAAATTCTCCAAGTTCTTAGGCACACACATTACAGTGTTAAGGTAGCTACCGAGCATATGCATAGTTCATGATTATGTATTATTATTGTGTGCACTTGCCATGGCACATGTGTGCATGTCACTGGATTCTCTCTCCTCTCACCTGTACAGGAGTTTCAGGCATGAAGCTCACATTGACAGGCTTATATCACAAGTGCTTTGCCCACTGAGCCATCTCGCTGTCCCTAGATGTGTGTATGTATGTGTGTGAATGTATGTATGTATGCATGCATGCATTCATGTGTATGTATGTGTGTATATATGTGAACATATATATGTTTATACATACACATAGATTTAATTATTTTTATTTTGCGATTGTAATCTAATTACATCATTTCCCCTTCCTCTTCCTCCCTCCAAAACCTCTCATATACCCCTCCTTACTCTCTTTCGAATTCACGGCTTGATTTTTCCATTAATTGTTATCACATGCATATATGTGTACACATTTTTAATGAGAATGAAACGCTCATTTGAAACATCCAACAAAATGCTCAGCAATCCTATCCTTCTGAGAGCCCTTTCTGTGCAGCCAATAAGTCATGAGAATCCCTTAGCTGTTTTCTACAGAGATAAATTAAAAAAAAAATTTCCATGGCTAGATATGGACCCCATTAGAACAACTGACGATTGCTCCTGGGACACGGTGTGCAGCCTGTGACAGAGCTGCTCTCTTCTGGAAGGGGCCTTTCAGGAAGGACGTAGGTGGCACCTGATACTTCTTCGAATCTGTTCTTTCCTCCTGCCAAGTGTGACAAGTGAGTCCCGAAGTCACGCTGGGGGAGTGTAGCTGCTGGCTGGGGGTGTGCTCCTGCTGTGGCTTGTGCGTCATAACCACCACGAATCTTGGAAGCTTGGGAAGGATCCAAGGACAACCCGTAATTAACTCTTGTCATCGGGACAAGTTCAGTGGACACTGTTGAAGTCTTGAGACAGTACATGGTTATTAGTGTAAGACAATATTTACAGTCACTTCTAGAGGTGTGCTTAGTGATTAGAAAGTCTCTTTTCCTCCTGTTTGACTCAACACAAGATTTTTATTTGTGCTGTGTGTTATTAAGCAAGAGCCCATAAAAGACAGGTCCACTGATTATTCACCACAGGCCATTCCATGTTCCCTGTCATCTGATGTGGCTGGGGAGACACCAGCAGAGGCAGATGGTGAAGTTTTAGTACTGTGATGTAGCTTTATGCAGACCTGCCTCAGGCCTCTGATCTTCACATGCCTTGGTCCCTGCACCCCTTGCGTAGCTCAAAGCATAGCTGGTATTTGCTCTGTCAGAGACAACAAGTGGTTGGACTTGTTCCTTTGCCATAGGGAGTCTACAGCAGCTACTCCCACGACACAGAGATAAGAACACTCCTGGGTTGGGGAACTTTTCAACCCTTGGATAACTTATTTTAACAGGACACACATTTCTCACTGCCTCAGTTTCCTTATCAGCAAGGATAATTAGAGTTCCTCCTTCACGTACAAGAATCTGTTCTGTACTCCCCGTCTTGGCTTCTACTGATTGGTGGGGACCTGGACCCCATGTGAGTATAAATTGCAGACTAGCCTGCAGATCACACGATGGATGGTTCTCATGAATCAGCATGTGCCTGTTTCTTCTCTCCCTGTAAGGACATATTTTATATGAGTTATTTTACAGTAATGGTTGGTTTTTTTGGCTTTGTCTCCGAGGCACTCTGGGTTGGAAACAAAGAAAGGAAACAATGTCTGTTCATAAAAGAATTCACTTTATATGCAAAGAAAAGAGAGCAGAAGAAAAGAAGAAAAAGAAAAGAAATAAAGAAAAGTCTACAAAAGAGAATCGAAGCTCTCTGTATTAGCAAAGACGAGTGAACAAACTATCAGAAATCAGTTGTGTTTCTGTCTACAGTGAACGACCCGAAATGGGAAGTAAAAGAGTAGTTTTCTTTAAAATTGCATTAAATAAAGCAACACACACTCAAGACTAATCTTAACCAAGCAGGCAAGAATCAATGTTAAGGTGCTTTCGAACATGTCTCCCCTCTAGGGCTTTTTCTGTCCTGTGCACATCAAGAGTCAATCTGTGGTTTGCTACTTTAATAGTTATCTGGGTGTAATATGCTAGGACAGGTTAGTAGAGGGCTTTTCTCTATCTCTGTTTTCTTTTGGGCTTTTCTGTCTGGTTGTTCTCTTGCTGAAAGGGAAGCACTGGGGTGCTGTAATTCTGTTTCTTCCTTTAGCTCTGCCACTGTTTGATTCCTATAACTGGGTGCTCTATTGTTAGGGGCACACTAGTCTGTAATTGTTACAGCTTCCCCTTCAACTGTCCTGTTGATCTCTCTACACCATCATTCTTTGTCACCTCCACAGTATTTTTTTTCCTAGCTCTTTTGTCTAAGTATGGACACCCTACCTACGCTACCTTCCCTGGCTCACTGTTCCCTGGAACCTTTCTCTCCACCCTTTCACTTCTGCAGGATTATCATTTCACCCCAGAGACCTGTGTTTGGTGTGGGTTACACCCGTTGGCTCTTTTTTTCTAGATTCAGACACTCTTTGGAGTGGTGACTTCAGTTGCTCTATGTTTAAAGAGATTACTGGTCGACCCAGACGCACTCTTGCAGTTGGTGCTTCTTCTTACGGTCTCCCTAGTTTATCTCCCCTTCCTTCCTCGCTGCTCTGTGTTTTCTTGGTGTTCGATGTCCTGCTTGGGTCCATTTCCATTGAATTTTGTATATAAACCACAGGCCTTTTCTGAGTTTCACTATAACTCATTGTGGTATTCACAACCAGTCTGAGCTAAAACAAATGAACTTTGTTGATAGAGTTCTACTTTTCCCCATCTCCCCAGCCCCAGTCGGTGTTACTACACGCATTTTCAGTAAGAGTGTCCTTGTGCTTGCTTCCCCTAGGATTTTCAACTTAATTTCACTCTGAATTCTGGGTTTCATGTAAGGGTAGTTTGGCCCTCTGTGGGAATAAAAGCTAAGATATTCACCTCTGTCATCTTATGAAGAGCTAGGGGTTTTTAAAATTGCCTAGTAACATTGGAATACATAATATGTCCAATTAAAATGTACTTGAGAACAGGATTATTGCTGTTGGTCCTTTGGTTCATTTATATTTTTCTAAACCAAAAGTGCTTAATGCTCTCATGCTATTTTTTTTTAGCAAGTTGCATCCCATGAATTACTTTTTTAATGAGCAACCACCGTCGCAGTAAGTGAGGACCTAATGCGTCGCTTGGCAAGTGATGCAAATTTCTGATCGTCCTGGCAACAGACACACACCCTTAACCATTTAAGTGAGCCAAGAGGTTTCAGCTGCCTTAAACTAAAAGCTGATACCTGTTACAACCTAGCACGTATTGAGCACTTCCTGTATTTAAGAGACAGTTTAAACTAGTATGGCCTTTAAAATGTGGTAAGACTGAAAGATGTGTGTGTGTGTGTGTGTGTGTGTGTGTGTGTGTGTGTGTTTGCAATCAGCTGCTGCATATCTGAGAGCTTACCACCTCTGCTGTCAACACCCTTGGAAAAGAACTGCATCTGGAATGAAGATGTGTAGCTATTTTTTTTCCCTGTCATTATTGTGTAAGCTATATCATACACCAAGTCTTCACGCAGGATTTGCATTCTCTTAAAAATTATAGCTGATCTAGAGAATATCTAAAGCATCTGTGAGGATATTCCTCACTGTGTACAAGGGATTGAGTGTGTGTGTGTGTGTGTGTGTGTGTGTGTGTGTGTTTCATTTTTGGAGCATCCAGAACCATTTTATAATAGCTACCAAGGACTGATTCTGCCAGCGTTGGTTAATGTGTATGTATTTCATGCATCCATCTATAGGGCACACACATAATTACATAATTTTATATATTTATGCCTACATACTTCACACACACACACACACACACACACACACACACACACACACACGTACACATATCCTTGTTATTTTTAAAGTTTATCACAACTGCAGGTTCTGTTATTTCTGCCGCTTTGTAAATAAGTAATACAAGTCACAGGCAGAGCTAAGCAAACGCCAGAGTCAGACCATCTACAAGGCTGCACACTGAGCCAGACCCACTCTGGAGCCCACTGCTAATGGAGATGCTGCGTGTAAGTAATTTACTTGGAGTCACTTAGAGTGAGGAGGAGAGAGGGAGAGATCAAGTCCTTCTTCTCGAACCTCATGTAAGCTTCCATTTTGCCATTCCGCCATTCTGAGCTTCAACCACACAAAAGATGCTCAGCTCTATTGTGAAGGGATCTCGGTTATGATTTTACAACCGTGTTCTTGTAACAACTGGACTGAATGACCCATGGCAAACTAAATGCTCAGGACTTAGTATAACAGTAAGAGTTCAAATTTGGCAACTTGTTGTTGTTGTTGTTGTTTAAATTGCTGTACGAAGTAAAAGAAAATTGTGAGCGTACTGTAGTTCGTTGAATTTCTGGAGCTGTTTTCAGTAAGACATATCTCAACTCAAGAGATGTTAAAATATGCAAATGCACACGCCACGTAATGGAGGAAGCGTGCACTCTAGCTGGATAGTTTGTCAGTCCCTCTGAGTGTCAGATTATCCAGTAAACCTTCGCAGCCACATCTGTAGAGTTGCTATTATGCACATCACGGGGTAGGGGCCACGTATATTTGCCTTCAGCTCCCAGGACCATCTGCAGGGACATCATTGCTATTTTTGTTGCACCAGTGTGGTAACGGAGGTGTAGGTCAGTTCACACCCTCGTTGAAAGTCAGACATCCTATGATTGAAGTCTCTTCCTGTGCTGTGCCAGGTCACATTTGCGGCCGCTCATCTTAGGACACTTTCCTTAACTCTTCTCTGTACGAGGTGGTCTGCTCTCAGATCCTGAATTTTCCACAGAGGAATAGCTGTAGAAATGGCCTGAAATAGGTTTCTAGGATCGAGAGAGAGAAGAGACAGGAGGTCTTGCAGTGAGGTACAGGACATAAAATAAGGGCCACATGCGATTCTTTCTCCTCACCCATTAGCACTCTGTGCATCCAGGAAGTAAGCCCCACACCAGCAAATCCAAACTCCATAAGCAGTTGTTCGAAAGATGCCTTCGCTCCTGCAGGAACCAAGAAGGCAATCGGTTAAACAGACGGAGGTTAATCTAAAAATAAACGAGGATGTTACAAAGCGATATTGACATGCTTCCAGGTTTCAGCCCCGACATGTTGACAATCAATTTTACTCAGCTGTAACCTAACCTGTTACTACTCATAAAGATGGAATGGAACTGCGCAGTCTTGTGTAGCTGAGATCTGACACAGGCCCTCATCAGCAGTGTGGAGATTGGTCCTTAGGTTTCTCTCTAACAGAATGAATTTATGTTCAAGCTGTAGGCCAGAGGGGTGTGTGTGTGTGTGTGTGTGTGTGTGTGTGTGTGTGTGATGCATATAGGCTTTGGGTGTGGCCTATTGTTGCCCATCTCACGCTGGGCATCCTGCCCACTACAGTCTCTTCATCTGGAGTGTTTTCTTGGCTAATGGGAGGTAACATTTCATTTTCCTGGAAATAAAATGAAATGTCTCCTTTGACATTTATCTCCAGGAAAATGGAATATATTCTTTGACGTAGATGAACGTTACTCTCTAACAGAGACGTTAGACTTGTTTTCTGTGAGGACTCTTTCTATTTGGTTGGCTAAATTAATCCATTGTACAGCAATGGATTAGTATTGATTAGAAATCACGACACAGATGACTGTCCTAAATTTCCTGTTTTGACACTACTGTCACTGTACAGTAACAGGAAACAGAATGTCTTGAAGGTACCTCTGGCTCATGCTCAAACCTGGGATTACTTATTCACTTCCTTTTAGGGGATCCTATTTGAATCACACTGTTGGACAAAGCCTAACCCTTTACATGGCATGTCTTCTGCCAATAAAACCAACAAATTCTATGGCTGCTAGTGATCTTTACCTGGATGTTGTGCACATGAAATGAATGTTCACATATCTTAAATAAAAGCGTGGCTTGGGAGGGAGAGACAGTGTGGGTGCCCCCACACACCTCCCATGGTGATCTGGGAGGCAGGAACAGTGCTGCCTCCACAGGACCAGGCTGTGTTACTGTGCGCTATGTGGTCACTGCTCTGGATGCCCTCCAACAAACAAAACATGGAAAATTCCACTGTCTTAACATCTTCCCCAGGGGGAAAAAAAAATCAGAGCTCAGGGGCAATCTCCAGCTCTCTCCCAAACAGGGTAAAACTGCAAAAGAGGGCTTAGTTAAAACTCAGAGAGAGACAGATTTAATAATAAGGAAAGAGATGCTTGTTCACATTCGGAAGTTTTACCTCTGATAATGAAGACCGTGAATTCCCACCTCTCCCATGGGTCAAACATCTAACTGTGGAGGGCATGTGTTACAAAGGCCAGGGCAGGGAGCAGGGGCGAGCGTGCAGCAGGGAGCGGGTGGCTACACTGTGTCTCCTGCTCCGGCTGCCTGTTCTCTTTAGTAACCACTGAAAGCAGAGCAGGGCTTTGTAGTCAACCAGAGACTAATGGAAGAACAGCACATCCTGCTGAAGATTAAAGGAAATTCGACCAATTATATTCTTTAGTGGGCATGCACCTGGAGACAGCTGTGAAGCCACACACACACCTCCAGAACGGAATTTTTAAATTGCCTTTAAAGTGGCAGCAAATTAGAAGGAGATGCTCCGTTTTAGATGAAAGAAAAAGAAAGGCCACTGCTCTGTGAGACCTGGTACCACTCAGTTGCTTCCTCCAGCTGCCATGAAGCCCAGTGGGGATCAGCTGTAGCCTCAAAACACTTAATCAGTTTTATTTGCAGGTTGTATAACAGGAAATAACGATTCAGGGGCTGAGGCTAGTGTGGAAAAGCCCTGCGAAGTGGACAAATGTTACAAAAGCCTAAGGGATACAATGTTTCTATACAGTCAGTACCACTAATGTTAACTTCCTGGTTATCTGATATGGTGATAGCCATGGCCCCTATCCCCTTGCTCTCTCCTCTCCAGAAGCTGTCCTTTCTCCGGCTGTGCTGGGAGCCAACACACTGATGCTCATTCTGGGCGGATTTCAGGTGTGTTACTTTCTTTGCTGTTGCTGGGCAGATCTCGGGCGTTTTACTTTCTTTGGTGTTGCTCTAACAGAACGCTTGACGTAAGTGACCAAAGAAAGGCGGGCCTTTTTTTTTTTCATGGCTTGGGGGTACAATCCAGCATGGCAGGAAAAAAATCATGGCAGCAGGAGCAGGGGCTTCTGGTCACTCTGCATCCAAAGTTAGGAAGCAGAAAGAAATGGATGTCCTGTCAGCTCTGTCCTGTTTATGCAGCATAGAGCTCCAGGGTCCAGAGAGAGGTGGTGCTCATATTTAGGGTGTGCCTTTCCACATTAATTAACTTAGTCAAGAAAATCCCTCAAATACCTACCCAGAGATTTGTTTCCATGGGGATCCTAAAACACATCAAGCTGACCATCAAGATTAACTGCGCCATGATGGAAATACACTCTTTCCAACCCCTTTACATCGTCTCCTGGCTCAGAGGCTAGGATATGGTGCACAAGTACTCACATTTCTTTATCTTTGAGGGTGGCTTGTAAAATCTCAAGTTGCAACTTACACACACACACACACTCATACATGCACACACATGCATGCACATGCCCACATGTGTACATGTATACGTACATGCACACAAACATACACATGCACACACGTTTGTACATATATATGCACATGCATAAATGCTAACAAACTCACATACAAACATGCACACGCACATGCACATGCATACCTGCACACACATACACGCTCTCACATGTACATGTGTACACATGCACATGCTCACACCTGTGCATGTTTGCACACACACATACTCACATGCATCCACACACACACATCCACACAGGCACACTCACAGACACACACATGCACGCATTCAAACACTCACACACAAATGTACATACACTCTCAAACATGTACATGTGCACCCACCCAGGTACTCACACACAAACAAATCAACACCAGCAGGAACAGTGGCAGTTTGAGTCTGCCCCCTCCCCCCACCCTGAAAGCTACCTGAGTTAGGAATATCGCTATCATTTCTCCAGTCAGAACAGCGCCACTGACAAGGCCTAGGCAGCACAGACAACAGCCTACAGTGCTTTGGTGGCTCCATTATTTCTCTTCTACACAAGACTGTTGCTGTTTCCCTTCTGCAAGGAGCATAGTTCTTTTTTTTTTAAGTGCATGAACCTGAGAATAGGCAAAAGCGCCACACAAATTTCAAAAGTTTTCTTCAGTTTCACTTCTTAAAGTTGGAGAAATAACTTTACAGCATGTGACCTCATGGAAGACTTCACTGAGGGCCACAGAATCTTCTGGAAGGATACTTCTAGATAAACAGACTTTATCTGGCAGAGGGCTGTGAGGAAGATGTGGGTATACAAGGGACCATTCAGATGAGGCATCCGACCAGATGGGGAGTCCTCCCCCCCCCCCCGGTGAGCTAGTTGTCCTCAACTAAAAGATGACATTACACATCAGTGTTATCAGGGTGGTGGACATTATAATAAGTGTGTTCTGATATTTCTACCACGGAAATGATTCCCCACCTAAAAATATCCCTGTAGAAAAATTGCTATTTTTTTTTAAAAAATCTGGAAATAGCTGAATTTTGTGAACTCAATCTGCTATCACATTAATTGAAATGTAATGAGGATATTTATATTTAATTTCCTCTAGGTGCTTATTCATAAATTTTCTGAGGCATTTTTAACTTCTAAGCACAACTTCATAAATGAAACGTTGGCATGAGTGAACAGAATACACTTCCTTTATTCATGACAACTTGAATGAAAATAAATATACAAAAATAAAAACACATCCTTTTCTGAATTATTCATCAGAGAGGAAATCTATGAAACTTGGACAACCTAAGTTTCTGAGGAGCAGGGAAATACCATCTTATCATGGACAAGATCGTGTTCCCACTCCTCCCTGGAACAGGACAGGAAGGTGTGGATGGTTTCTGCTTTGACTTCACTTTGTTCAGTGCTGGAGTCCCTGTGTGCAGTGAGTTTTGTCTAAGCCATTTACCCCCTCTAAGATCCATATACTTAGTATTCTCTTCTCAGATATGGTCCACTCACATTAGCAGATGATTTGGTGACTGACATTTCACCTACTTGCATTCGTTACCTGCAAAGTTGCTCATAGCAGGACGCTGTGGCTCAAAGTCATCCTTAGAGCAAGAAGAATTGGAGACCTGATTTCCCACACCCCCAGCCACGGGCCTCTGAACTCAATTCGTCTGTTGTTAGCACCAATCCTTTCTGTGGCTCGTCTGGTAGTGCTCTTTCACTTTTGATTTGCTTCTCATTGATGACATCACTGTTCGTGTGGCCCCCAAGTGTTTTGCCAAGCCCGCCCAGCACCCCTAAGCTCAAAAAGGCAGCCAGATACCTCATGGAGAAAGTGCATGAGATAGGATACCTTTCTTCAAGGAGAGCTCTGGGATCTTGACTGGGATCCATGTTGAGGAATGAACACCATTATAGATGACATCATTTATAAACAGAGGCAGGCATGCAATGCGGTTGATGTAGATGTGACTACACATGGTAAGAAAAACTGGCTGTTGTCCCCAGGAGCCACAGCTCAGTGTTGGCTGCTCCAGAGTTACCCTCCGTGAAGAACAGCCATTACCACTGAGGAGCACGCGTTGGAGCCATTTTTGAGCTTTTGTCTAAAAGTGATATTTTATTTTCTCAAATCCTTTTTGGATGTTGGTGGGAATTTAGCTGGAACAGTTGGCCCCTTTGCACACGGGCTCACCTCAGCTCTGACTGGGAGACTAGGCCTTCCTCCACCAGGGGTGATCCCGTCTCTGCTGTTGGCTATGAGGAGACCCTACTCCCAGCAGGAAGAGAACTTCCCCCACTCTATTTCTACAGCTGCTGCCCTCTGCAGAACTTCAGGTTTTTTCCCCCTTATTCTAACAGTTTTCATTTAATTGCCTTTCCTGTTTATATTCTGGATCTGCAGGCTACATGACCCGGTGGTTAAGCATTACTGCCTTTGACCCTTGGACAGATGCTGAGATTTGCATGAGGCAGGGCCATAGCAGAGTCATCTTTGCGCTGTGATGGATACTTTTGAATCCAAACTGCCATTACTTTAAGAAAAGCTACATATTGAAAACAGACTATTTTATGCCTACAAATGCTACAATTCTCTGCGGAGTCCCAGTTCTAAGAGTCAAGAGTGTTATCCAGGTCTAACAGTTGTGTTTCGTTGAAATTTTAACTTAAGCGTGTATTAATTTTACTGCACAGTCTGGTACCACAATCTGGATTGTATATTATTTGTTCTGTTTGTTTCATAAACCTTTAAGACTTGCACATATTTTATTTGGTCAAATTCATCTCCCACTACACAAAACCTCACAGGCTGAATGCTCTATTTCCTATCAGGTTCTCTGCCCTATTCCACATCCCAGTCCATTTTTGTCTTCATTTTTAGAAAAACCCATCAAGTCCAATTTATGACACCAATATATTTGTAGGTATGACTACTGGAGTGTGGTAAACCTACCAGTGACCACACCCTTAAAGAAAGCTGCCCCAGTAACCATCCGCTAGCAACACCAATTTGGCTACAGGTGTGATTGGCACCCATCACCCTTCTTCATGCTAGAATTTTATCTGGCTTGAGTTCGCACAGGTCTTACACATGGCATCCCAATCACCGTGAGTTCATATGTGCAGATGCCTTAGTATGTGCCATCTGTACTGACAGGCTCTTTATAGCCATTCATCACCTCCGACTCTTACTGTCTTTCTTCTCACGAAGCCTTGCAAGGAGCGCTGTGTGATACACACAGTCGATGCTGAGCTGTAAGGCCCTATTGCTCACAGGGTAATATTTTTGAGTCATAGAGCATAGAAATGAAGCTGGCACAGACACGGAATCTTCATCCATACTCTCCAGCTTTCATACTGCTGGAAGATACTGTCCATCGTACTGAAGGAGAAAAATAATCACCAATCTTATCCAGGTGTGAGCCCTGCAAACTACAATAATAACTGGTCTGTAAGACATGCCCTTGGTGCCATAAAGGTACAAACATCATGGGAAAAACCAATTACATCTTGGTTTAAACCTTACTCCTCAATATGGAACCCATACCTGCCGCCATTACTGAGGGCAAAAACCTGTGCCTAGAGCAGTCAAAGGCCACAAGGGAACCTACGGCTATTATTTTGCTTCGCTGACATACTATCCCACTTACTCCTAATGAGTTCTACCCACAGATTAGCATATCTCTTGACACTCAAAGAGAAGTTTCTTTATTCTATAGATGTTGGTCAACACAGGGACCCACAACTGGTCAAGGTGCAGAGAATAGGAGACTGTGGATTTCTCTCTGACTGAAACGTACACTTACTGTCCATTGTCTTTACAAGGGAAATATTTGAGAGCTAACACTCTTTAGAGTGGACAATAAGCACAGAGTGCTTAGTTTATCTCACGTTTCTCTTATTGACTAATTTGATGTCTTTCAATCACATGTTCTTCAGGGCTCAAGAGTTAATATCTGGGGACATAGGAAATTATAGTGTCTAATGAAAACATCTATAAACATTTTAATTCTCTTTTTTAAAATGTGTGATCCCTTATGAGTCTTTAAATTATGCATAATAATCTCTTCCAATTATTAGTTGAAAGAAAATTGTCTCTATTGTGTAAAAGCAGCTTCATGTTCTAATGAGTAATTAAAAGTTATTGTTGTGCTTGATGACGTGCAGAGAAGGAACACACTGTGGGTGGGTTTTCAGTCCTGGCTCTGCTTCTAGAGAACTCTATGGACTTTCCAGGTTCCTTGATTTTATGATTCTCATATCCCAAATGTAAGAGACGTGGTGGTGAGGCTAGGTTTCTGTCTGAGATTTTACCACTGATGGAAATCCATGGCTGTGAATTTAGTAAGTAATCACATCATGTTAACCTCTTTATAATTTCATTCACATTTATTTATTTATTTATTTATTTATCTATATTTTATTTATCTATATTTTTTTGGCAGAGTCTCACTCAGTAGGCTTGGCTAATAGGATACCAGTAATCCTCCTGCCTCAATATCTATACATCTATGTGCCTTTGTCTCTAAGTATTTACTTGCACACCTATATTTAGATATAGCTCTTTCTATTTCTATACTATCTATATGTCTATCTACCCATATATCTATATATCCATGTATGTAGATCTAGAGCTATAGATATGCCTATATATAAACATATAAACATATAGATATACACATGGAGATATATAGGTATATACATCTCTATATATCTAATCTATATATAATGTATATATTTATATAATCTATACATCTATACATTAATTTTATATCTATACATTTATGTCTATACATCTATATAACTATAATATATATATGGATACATGTATATCTAGATATATCTATAATCTCTTTTTCTATATCTATATCTATGTCATGTATATATACATAGTCTCAATGCTGACACTATAGGCTTGAACCATTACACCGTATGTCAAATAATTTTTATTTTTGAATTGACTGTTTCAGTGTTCCGTTTGACATTACTGAGAAAGGAGGCAAAACTACTCAGTGAGAGATTCCTCATTCATCAATCAACTACAAATATTTTGACTCATCATTATAAACTTAAAGCTCCTAGAGTAGGATTTGTTATTCTTCTGTAAAAGTGATTTGAAACATTTTACAGAATGTATTTGCAACCATCAATGTATCATTACCATTGCACTCTATGCACCTCACAGTTATCACATCATATGTAATTTATATAGCTTCAGACCATCGTCAGGTTCTATTATCCACAGTACAGGTTAGCGTTTGCCATCAAAAGACTCATCAATAGAGAAAGTATCAATACAGAAACAAGAAAAGAGATGTTGTATTTCTGTATAACAGCGGAAAACCATTGTGCATCTGGAAGAATTACACCAGTATAAATCTGTTTCTGCCCTTGCTTGAGCAGTCTAGGGTGCTCTTATCTGAGCTTGAATCTGGACTGGTCACATTTGAAATTGAAAAATTTCAGTTCAGCTGTTTGTACACAAATATGAAACAATTATTGCTGGAAGCACATTTACCCTGACATCCTCCGTAACTATGGAGACAGAGCCTCATGCAGAAGCCTCATGCAGAAATCCATGCTTGAGAGACCAGCTCAGGAAGGGTTGAAAACATAATGGACTCAGGCCTCAAGCCGTGCAGCCCTGTTAGCTTCTGTTTCCTAATTTCATTTTAGAAAGATAAATTATTCCTCTAGACACTCAGATGAAATTAACCCTAATTAAAATGAAATGGAAATTAACTTCATCTAGGGTGTTGTTCCCCATAACTTTATTGTGACCCTGTGTACATTTACTAAATTTAAAGCTTTGTGTATATCTAGTTTAGAGAGAACACCCACACAGTCCTCAGAATTGCTTTCTTCTCAAAATCAATTAAGTGGAGTTTCAAAGGCCTCTTCAGAGCCAATACAACTAGATCCTGCAAGGCCGTGGGTCGGCTGCCCTCCTGGTCCTGCTGAAGCCTTGGGTCAGCCGCTCTTCTGTTCCTGCTGGGGCCTTGGGTCTTCCACCTTCTTGGCCTTGTGCTCTGTTGAGCATTGCTGCCAGATACACAAGGCTTCCATAAAACCTTCTCTCTTTCTTTTTCTAACTTTTAAAGATTGTTGGAGAACTGTCACATAAGAGTTCTATATTTAAATCATTTCAACCCCACATCCCCTTCCTTCCTACTCGTCTGTCTTCCCACTCCCTTTCAAATTAGTGACTTCTTCAATTATTATAGTAATATGTGCACACACAAATGTATAAATATAGACCATATATAAATAAAATTATACTCTATAAATATAGCCTGCCCAGTCTGTTTAGCGTTACTCATATATATAGGATTAGGATCTGCACAATGACAACCCCAGTTGGTATCCCAGTGTGAATGAAGGAAATCCCTACAACCCCATCCATCAGTGAAGAGCAATGGGCAACTAAAGGCTGCAAAAGGAGTGTGAATCAGTATCCTCCAAGGAGAACTTCCCTGTTTAAATATCTTCCCTGAGAACCCTGAGCTTAGAGTATGACCTGTGGGGACGGCTATTCAGCTTGTGAAGTGAATTCATCAAGATAGACCTTCTGGGAGTGAAACTGTTGCCTTGATGATTGATAGGTGAACACCCATGTACAGCAAAACAGTCAGTTTTAATGCTTGGCATCATGGTGCCCGCTCAAGGATTACTTCCCTATTGCAGTGACAGAACATCATGACCAAGATAACTTATAAAAGATACCATTTAATTAGGGGCTTACAGTCCCAGGAGGTTAGAGTCCATTCCCGTCATGGTAGGAGAGCACAACAGGCAATCAGATACAGTGCTGGAACAGTAGCTGAGAGCTTACATGTTGAGATAACAACCATGGGACAGACAGACAGACAGACAGACAGACATAAAGACACACAGGGGAGGGAGAGAGGGAGAGAAAGGGGGCCTCCTCGTGTGAGTTTTTGAAACCTCAAAATCCACCCCAGTGACATACTGCCTCTGACAAGGCCATACCTCCTAATCTGTCCTAAATGGTTCCATCAACTGGAGACCAAGCACTCAATATATAAGCCTAAGGGGAGCATTGTTATCCAAATACCACATGCCTTTACTTCTATAAAATGATCCTTTCCCACAATAGTGGGGTATTAAACTTCTACACAGATACTTAGAGAAAAGTTTCGAAGTCTGTCCCTTTCATGACATCATGCCACTTATCCTTGAGATGTGGTTTTTATACTCCACAAAGCATAGTTTTGGTTCCAAACTCAATCTATATTTAATATAGATTATATATATATATGAAAGTAGAGGGACTTTATATGTATGTCATACCTTTTGCCTGAATACCATCTATCTCAGGACCTTAACCTCAGCTCCTTACAGACGCCCTTCTGAATCACAGAACTGTGTTTCAAGTCTGTAAGGTAGGGACCCTGCATCTGGCATTTAAAGTGGTGTTTTGGGAGGCATATTGACTGGATGTGTGTCCTCTGAAGCTCCTTTTGATTGACATTGAGGTTGCCATTGCTCCAGATTCTCACAGGAGATAAAGTCTTGACTCTGTAGACAGCTGCTGTGTGAGAGTCCAGGAAGAGGGAAGCCATTGTAGCTCACTCCCCACTGTGATGGCAACACTGGGCCGTGTGGGCTGCAAGGTCAAAAGGAGATTAGGAAAATTGTTTTCTGAGAACTCAGGCGCAAACCTCTGTAGGTGCTGTGTGTGGTTCACTTAGGGGCATTCTGTTTCTTTCAAATACCGTGAACCAACAGAAGGGACGGAAGAGGATGGACACCAAAGCTCTTCCTCAGAGTGGGCTGGGACACAGGATAAAAACACATGCTGTGTGTGAGTGTGTGTGTGTGTGTGTGTGTGTGCGCATGTGCATGTGCACGTGCATGTGTGTGTATGTTGGAGTCATGAAGTCATGAAGAAGCATTTTTTTTTTTTTTTTTTTACATTTTTTTTATTTTATTTTTTTTATTAACTTGAGTATTTCTTATATACATTTCGAGTGTTATTCCCTTTCCCGGTTTCCGGGCAAACATCCCCCTCCCCCCTCCCCTTCCTTATGGGTGTTCCCCTCCCCACCCTCCCCCCATTGCTGCCCTCTCCCCAACAGTCTAGTTCACTAGGGGTTCAGTCTTAGCAGGACCCAGGGCTTCCCCTTCCACTGGTGCTCTTACTAGGATATTCATTGCAACCTACGAGGTCAGAGTCCAGGGTCCGTCCATGTATAGTCTTTGGGTAGTGGCTTAGTCCCTGGAAGCTCTGGTTGGTTGGCATTGCTGTACATATGGGGTCTCGAGCTCCTTCAAGCTCTTCCAGTTCTTTCTCTGATTCCTTCAACTGGGGTCCTGTTCTCAGTTCAGTGCTTTCCTGCTGGCATACGCCTCTGTATTTGCTGTATTCTGGCTGTGTCTCTCAGGAGCGATCTGCATTCACATTTTGATCATCCGTCTTGAGTTTCATTTGTTTTAGGCATCTAGGGTAACTCAAGCATTTGGGCTATTAGCCACTTATCAATGAGTACATACCATGTATGTCTTTTCTGTGATTGCTTAGCTCACTCAGGATGATATTTTCCAGTTCCAACCATTTGCCTACAATTTCATAAAGTCATTGTTTTTGATAGCTGAGTAATATTCCATTGTGTAGATGTACCACATTTTCTGTATCCATTCCTCTGTTGAAGGGCATCTGGGTTCTTTCCAGCTTCTGGCTATTATAAATAAGGCTGCGATGAACATAGTGGAGCACGTGTCTTTTTTATATGTTGGGGCATCTTTTGGGTATATGTCCAGGAGAGGTATAGCTGGATCCTCAGGCAGTTCAATGTCCAATTTTCTGAGGAACCTCCAGACTGATTTCCAGAATGGTTGTACCAGTCTGCCATCCCACCAACAATGGAGGAGTGTTCCCTTTCTCCACATCCTCGCCAGCATTTGCTGTCACCTGAGTTTTTGATCTTAGCCATTCTCACTGGTGTGAGGTGAAATCTCAGGGTTGTTTTGATTTGCATTTCCTTATGACTAACGATGTTGAACATTTCTTTAGGTGTTTCTCGCCATTCGGCATTCCTCAGCTGTGAATTCTTTGTTTAGCTCTGAACCCCATTTTTTAATAGGGTTATTTGTCTCCTGTGGTCTAACTTCTTGAGTTCTTTGTATATTTTGGATATAAGCCCTCTATCTGTTGTAGGATTGGTAAAGATCTTTTCCCAATCTGTTGGTTGCTGTTTTGTCCTAACCACAGTGTCCTTTGCCTTACAGAAGCTTTGCAGTTTTATGAGATCCCATTTGTCGATTCTTGATCTTAGAGCATAATCCATTGGTGTTTTATTCAGGAAATTTTTTCCAGTGCCCATGTGTTCCAAATGCTTCCCTAGTTTTTATGAAGAAGCATTTTTAAGAAAGAAAAGAATATCAAGATTTGAGAGATGAATCAGTGGTTGAGTATTTATTACTCCTGAAGATCTGCTTGATACTCAGTGCCCACATTGGACAGTTCACTGGGAACTACAGCTCTAGAAGATCAGATACCCAATTCTGGCTTCAGTGCATACTCGAAGCCATGTGGCATACATTCACACCAACACACACACACACACACACACACACACACACACACACACTCTCTAAGATAAAATTAATCTTATTAAAATGAAGGGTAATAATCATCTTTGGCTGCGATCTGAAGCACCCTAGGATTGAGGTGGAGGGCGTGACAGCCTATTAAGATAAAGAAATAGCGGCAACCATGACAAGGTTGTACTTGCTGTCCCCTACAAAAAGTCACTGGGGGTGTGGTTTCACCTATGTGCTTAGCCTAATCGTGACCACATGCTGAAGAAGAAACCTGGATCATTTCACATTGGCCATGTAGTCCCACACAGGTAAGAAGGTGGGTCGTGCTCAGGTGAGACCCATCCAAGATCCCAAGGATTCATTCAGTCAAAAGTTCCAGCACTGTAGCTGCTGTCCTCTTCCCCCAAGCTGGAATTATTCACAAGCCTGATGTATTACCTTATCTAGACACTTGGTGACATCTGATTAAGTGGTCCTCATGCCACAAGTCTGTTGATAGAAAAGCATGTTAAAGCGTGCGGATGGTGAATTTTTACAAAAAACCCATGACTTGAACACAAAGAGCTCATCCATCCTGCTTTGGTTTTAAACAAGTAGAGTTCCAGAGAGGTGAAGGTTGGAAGAGCATACAAACCAATGCCACTCCTGGATCACCCCCAAAATCCTGCCACGGAGGGTGAAAAGCAGGTCCAAATGGTGTAGACAATGGATCTGAGCCAGTCACTGGATGAGCCTCTTCTAAATTCCAGTTGCCTCTGGTCACTGTTCCAGAGAACTTCCCAGAAGTGTATGACAACTGAATCAACCTTTTTAAGGAAGTAGATATTGACAACTGGAGGTAAAGAGAACCATTCTAGTCAGTCTGTAAAACAAGTAAATTCCAGTTGCCTGGCCAAATCCTGTTAATATATACTTCGATGAAATCTTGTCATGGGAGACACTGCAGTGATCTGATCCACCTAGTCAGGTTTGGTCATATGAGTGATGCTTCTGATAAAGAGTGGGTCTAGAGTCGGTGGAGGTGCCAGTCTAAGTGTCACACTGAAAGGCACTCATTCTCTGCTTGTGGCTGCTGCTATGCACAGATTGAGGGCATCAGAAATTCTCCACATGAGGCACCGAGATGAATTGGTTTGAACTCATTCACCACAAACTCCACCAGCAATGCACCAGTGTCTCATTAAGGAAAAGAAACTTGAAAGCACTTCCCCTTGGTGTAATTAACCAGGCACAAGCCCAGATTTGAATTTCTATCTCTCTCCCTGAGTCTTCTGTTATTCCTGCCTTGTATGAGTCGGAACCTGCGTGTCCCTGAATGCTACCTTACAAATCTGCCCCCAAACCTGCGTCTGTGTGTCTGTCCTTAACTTCTGCTAGGCATTTATTGAAAACATCACATGGGGGAAGGAATGAGGTATGCTTAACGGAAATGTTTAACAGACTTTTACAAGGAAGTCACTGACTCAGAGACCCAGATAACAAAAAAAGCAGACACTATCAAGCAATATCCATATACTGTGCTGAATGAATCCTTAGGAGTATTTCAAGGGTAAAGAGAGGAACCCATGTGAAAATAGTCTTTCTACGGAAAAGGTGCTGTGATGCACAAAATAGGAAATAGTAGAAAATACCTCAGCAAGTTAGAACGATAAGAAAAGAAATAGAAATTATTTAAGATCTCTTCTTTTTTTTTTCCCCTAGTAAAAGACAACCTTTCTGGGAAATAAATAGCAGACAGACCACAAAGTCTGTCTCCCTGATAATCTACAATTTCAAAGGAAAAATAAAGGTGAGGGATCCATATAGTAAAACTAACTAGAGGGCCAAGGAGAGCGCAATAGTGATTTTTCTCAATTTACTTATCAAACCTTTGGTTTGTCGGCATCATTTCTGCTGACTCCCTTACTGGGGGCTCTGGGCACGGAACACAAGCAGATCCTCTTCTACTCCATAGTCTAGTATGGGACACACCAAGGGGCAGGGAGGCAATGATGCGGACACAGTGGGCAGTGAGGTGCTGCTCCAGGAAGATCGGTGAGCAGAAGTAATGGCCATGCTTGCATCTCACAGAAAACACTCTGAGGTTAAAACGGAAAGCACAGAGGAGGAGACATGAGAGATTAAGTCAAACCCTTTCTGGTGGACTCTCCTGTCCAGTGAGTGGCAGTGACTCGGGTTGTGACCTCAGAAAGAGCGCAGGTGAGTCTTCTCCAAGAAACGATGAAGTTGGAACTTGAAGATTAAAGTTTAAGGGCAAGCAAGACTGGTGAGGTGTCCTCCAAGCAGGTGAACTTGTAGCGTTTCCAGCAGACACAAAGAACGTTATGTCACATGGCAGCACACTGTAAAACTCCTGGGAAGCTCCAGAGCACACAGTAGGTGCATGCCTTTTGGGATCTGGACTTGAGTTTGGCCACTGGAAAACCAAGGAAGAAACCCAAAGCCAGTGCTCCTCTATGGAGACCTTGTGTGTGTTTGTAGACTATGAGTGAAGCCATAAAACACTTCTGTCAGAGGGTGGCAAGGTGACTCACTGACTAATGTGCTTCTTGTATTGGCACAAGGAGAAGAAATTCAGATGCCTGCACCCATGTAAAAGCTGGGCAAGCATGGCAGCCGGAACTTGTGAAACAGAAACATGGGGATCCCTGGGCATGCCAGAGCAAACTGGCTAGCTAGACTAGATGAACTGGAGAGCGCCACATTCAGCAAGAGGTACCACCTCAATAAAGGAGAGAGTGAGCGAGGAAAACCCCAGACATCAACCTCTATCCTATAAATATACACACACAGGTGTATGTGCAGTTCCACACATGTTCCCCTCCCAGGAGAAGGTGCAACCAGGAATGCATAACATGCATGCATACATGCACACACACATGTATACACACAGGCACAAACACATGTACCAACAGACATACATGTGCACACACACATGTGCACACTCACATACATGCACACACACATGTATACACACAGGCACAAACACATGTACCAACATACATACATGTACACACAGGGGCACACATGCACAGGCACACACACACACAAGCACACACATGCACACACATGCATAGGCACACACACGTGCACACATACATATGCCATGCAAAAGAAAGAAAAGCAAACCTGTCTTTATAAAAGAGAGGTGCCCAACCAACGAGCAGCTAATTTAATATTCCTTGAAAATGAAGTCAGTGGTGCTCATCACAAGGCTCTGTAAACATCAAACCGGCATGTGTCCTTCAGAGCCCCACATTTGCATGATATGACAGGGACACCACTGGAGAACATTGCTATGCAGGCAGAAATTGCGGCTGATGGAGAACCATGCTCCGCTGAGATAGATAGCACAGCCACCCTACCCGCACCTGGGCTATTTCTGCTCTCGCGAGATTTCGAGACTTCGCCTTAAAAAAGGGAGACAGAGCGGTCTGTGGAAGTGGAGATGGGGTGCAGAGGTGAGTGCAGAAAGTCAGCAGAGAACAGCTCAAGCTGAGGACCCAGACCCAAAAGGAAGCTGGGAGGACCTGTGGGGACTCTGGAAGGACCGTGGTGATCCCTTTGCATCCTACATCTCTCCTGGCTTTCATTCATCAGCCAGTAATTAGGACAGAAGCCCCAAGAACGTAAGACAAGAGTATTAGATCTGAATGTCCCCAACAGGCTCGTGCATGCAAACACTTGGCTCCCAGCTGGTTCGCGCCCCTTTAGAAGGTTGTGGAACCTGTAGGACATGGATCCTTCCTGGAGGAGGTGACTCACTGCTCACTGGAGGTGAAACTTAAACGTTTTTAGGCTGGCCACGCTTTCTGTCCATATTCTACACCCTGACTGCAATGGGAACAGCCACCTAGACTCCTACCACCGTGACTTCCTCGCCAGCATAGATCTCCAGCATGGACAGGTCATTTAGAAGGAAGAAGGGAGATGAATTCCAAGTCTAGAAGCAGTTTCTGAAACAAAGCAAGGAGGCCTGGCTCGAGGGAAACTCTTTTACCTGAAGACAGAGTGGGTACCATGGCCACAAAACTCAGCTGAACTAAACTATTAGGCTCAGGTGATGAGGGAGAGGAGTAAACTCACCCATCTTGGGATGCTAAAGCAAGACCAAAATGCACAGATTCCTGATTATAAGCAAAAATATAAACAGACACGAGTTTTAAAAGATCAACAGAAGAAAGTGTGTAGTAGATGAGTGAATCACAGTAATGCCATTTAGGGAGGACTTGATTGGATTCAGATGGACAGCTTCCTCCCTTCTCAGCCTCCTGAGTGCTACACTCACAAGGGAGAGTTACAACCCTGGTTTCGAACTTGAGTCCGACAGGTATGTCATGGGAAACACCTGTTCTGCGCCAGCTGCCCAGCTGAGGGTGAGGTCAGGGCAAGATGAAACCTCTCCCCAGGACCAGCTGCTTTCCATGGACAACTTGTGGCCAGTGGCCAGACTCTCAGAGTGTCACTGAGCTGATTCTTCCTGAAACCAGCATTTAAACATTGGATACAAACTTGCAAAGTGAAGCTCTTTCTTCGACTGACAAAGCAAATGTAACATTTCCAGTAGAGTTCGAGATGTTCTTCTAGCAGGGAAAATTGCACAAACTGCAGGGAAAATGATTAATACTCATTATCAATCTCTAGCAATGTTCTCGGATTTTTTGTCTCAATATTCAGTAAAATAAAATTGCTTGTTCTGTTCTCTCAGGCAGACTGTTCTCCTCCACTCATTAATTTATCTCAGAAATTCCACTTTTCAGATTTAAAAGCCCATAATTAGGATGCTTAATATTGGTGGGGAAAGTAAAATAACATACATTATCAGGAAAAATACAAACATGCATCACTTATTTTAGACAAATATCCTCCTTGAGCTTTACTTTTTTAATTATTATTTCACTTTATGTGCATGGCGTTTTGCTTGCATGTATGTCTGTGCACCGTATGCATATGGTTGCCACTGAGACAGAAGACAGCATCAAACCTATTGGACTTGGAGGCACAGATTGTTACCTTGTGGGTACTGGGAACTGAACCTGCAAGAGCAGCCAGGGCTTCTGACTACTGATCCACACCTCCAGCCCCAAGCTATTCTTCGTGCATTCGTGATGTACGCACCAAATAATATTGTAAACTTCTAGATTTTTTTCCTTTACAAATATTGATATGGAATAACATTCTTAACAATATTGCAGTTTTATTAATATAATCTTGCAGGCCCAGAGGCAGAAGTTATGGAGCATGGAAACCCATCATCGGTTACAATGACATGGATGAGCTTGTGTAGCCACAGATTAACACCCAGAACAGAAGAGTTAGTAAACACCTTTGAACCTTCAATTCTGAGTGCAAATGGGATGAGTCTTGTAGTATGCAGAATGGGGGGGGGTCCCATAATTGAGTTTCCAGTAGTCCCTGCTTATTCTCCACCTGCCTCTTTGTGGTGAACTAGCTTTTCGTGTATGGTTTTCTGGTTTCATCCCCTGTAAAGACGGCTGATATGAGGAGGGCACAGAGACCCTTAAAAGCCTGTGAGCAGTCAGTGAGGTAGTCAGGGATGGGGTGTGGTCATGGGTGGATTTGTGGCTGAGGGGAACATCAGGGAAAGTGTCCCAAGTGGAAAGCATGACAGTCATAGGTCACAAAGGATCTCCTTTCTGGGAGAGCACATCTCCATCTATGACTAACCTACTGAGAGGCTTGGCCATGTATAGTGGACTCTGACCCACATCATAGCTGCTCAGTTTTCAAGGAAGCTAGTGGTGAAATGCCCTCAGTACATCCTCACACTGCTCAGTGTGGAACCCAGGTGCCTGTGCCCAACCCTGAATGAGCGTCCGA
Organism: Rattus rattus; assembly: GCF_011064425.1. Taxonomy (NCBI): domain Eukaryota; kingdom Metazoa; phylum Chordata; class Mammalia; order Rodentia; family Muridae; genus Rattus; species Rattus rattus. Next base: position 74,466,832 of record NC_046166.1, read on the forward strand.
ACATTAGCAACACTGATGACTGCTCACTGCACGTTGAGGATGACTTGTCGGAAACCTCTTTACACAAACATTAGGCTTAGTGTATCAATGACCGTGGCCTGGTGGTTTACACGTATAGCCTAAAGCAGCATGTATCAGGTCCCCTTTCTTTTACATCATGACTTTTAGTAATGGGAAACCTCCTTTCTCCTTGTGTGTCTCTCCAGAAAGGTACTGGGCCTTGTTTAATCTCAGGTTTGTCATTTCAACGCCCTCCCCCCATACTACAAATGGCAGTTTAGTTTCTTCCTTCCCTTTGTCTTGCCTGAGTCCAACCTCGATGCTCCTGGTAGAGAGATCTTCCAACATGTCAACCCTTCTCAGTTCCTACATCGTCACCTAGATTCCATGGTGTCTGCCCTGAGCACATTCACGACTGGCCACCACGATGGTTGCTCCCAATTTTCTACCCCTTGACTCTTTTCCCCTCAAACTTCTCTGGGAAGAATACTGAACAATACATGTTCTCTCTACCCAACACCTATGAAAAGCCGGGCCTAAAGAGGCTTAGCAAATTGAACTTGCCAAACCACTGCTCACTAATTTCAGGAGCCTGTGTAGAAACACAAACCTAAGTACATGCATGGAAGATGCATGTACTTTAATTTTAAAGCCCAGTTTGGTGTGCCTGCCAGGCATTTGAAATTGTTTATAGGCAGTGAGGATTAGCTGAGTCCTTCTGAAGCCATGTTCCATTAGTCAAGCCCCCTCTCCACTTCTGCTCCCTAAACTACCTAGCTTCAGACACCCCTTTCCCGTGTTTAACTGTTTATCATTTAACTGGAAAGAGAAACCTCTAACGTCTACTACTCTGGAGAAGGGCCAAAACAAGAAACACCTCACCACAACAATAAATATTTCTTAAGCATCAAAAGATGGTGGACACTTTTAAAACACCCCTGAGTGAAAAGTAGATCCCGCTAACAGGAACAGGCCGCAGAAGTGTTTATAGCTTAGCTCTCGATGAGGTTGCAAGAGGTGGGAAGACAGGACTTCAATTTCTCGGCTGGAAATCACTGTTTCAAAAATAAATTCAAAGCACCAATAAAGGGAAACCTCCAAAGTGGGGGAAAGTGGAAATTGCATTTTCTCGGTGCCAGGATGAAATAGTTCATAATTTTTATTTTTCATTTTGTGACAAAAATCAGTTTCGATGGAAGGCAATAAAGGTGGCCATACAGTGTTTTAACAGAGGGAGGTAACCCTCACAAGCAGATGGAAAGAGTTATCAAAAGTTGCCAGTCAGAAAGTGAATCTGACAGTTTTCTTTCTCTGTGAGGAGAGTGGTACCTCGGGAGCCCTTCGGAGAGCCAGGCTTGGGAGCAAAGCCTTGTGGGAAATCAGAGAGATGCTGGTAAGAGCCATGCACTCCGAATTAGGATCCCTCAGTTCTTTAATGCTACTTTTCTCTGAGGAAAGGAATAAGGGGAGAGGTCATAGTTTTCTTCTTATTCAAGTTAAGAGGAAGTCATGACATTCACAAACGTTCGTGGCTTATGGAAACCCACAGGCATCCTCTCTGGGCTCATGTGCAGGGATCATGGGAAAACAAAGAAACAGTAAGGCACTTTCTATTCAAAGGCTTTATTCCATGCACAACAATTGTATTGCTTTGGTTCCACTATTTTAATTGCATAAAATTAATTGTCAACTGTGAGGCCTACGAGCTGTAAGAATGACCAGCCAGGAAAGATATGCTCGTGGGTACAACAGTGCCTTCCATGTCAGAGGAGTAATCGACCATTCTGTGATCAGGTTTAGCACAGTTCACAGGCTAGAACCCATGCCTGGCACTCTTGCTAAAGCAAAGAAACTGTGTCTAGGTGGATTATAGGAATGAGGGGACAATTTTATTCACTGATTTTTTATTTGATAGGGATTTTTATTATATGAATAAAATACAGTTTTATTCAATATGTTTTAATGCCTACTGTTTTGCGTTTCACAAGATACTTTGAAGACCATATCAGCCGGGAATGTACACAGTTCTTTGTATGTTCAGAGTCTAATGGGAGAACGTATAAGAGGAAATGGTGAACCCTGCAGGGTGGACTCAAAGGCAGATAGAGTAGATGCTAATGAAGAAGTAGGAGGAAGGATGTTTGCGAGAAAATTTGCAAGTAAGACAGGAGGGGAAGAGTGGGATGTATTGAAAGGAAAGTAATGCATGAAGAAATAGGATAGGAAAGAGAATTTTATTGCAGTGTGATATAAAGGAAGCTAACTGTGCAGAACTGAGACCAGTATATATGGGAGAAGCTAGACATTTAGAGAACGGCTTGAATGAAAGCTAAGCAGTGCAAAGACAGAGCAAACTCGTTGCTTGCTCCAAGGGTTTGCACCTGTCCTAGTCTAATTGATGCATTGCACTGGGAAACTGGGAATCAACACGTAACTAGAAAGCAATCCCTCTGCTCTGGAAGGGAGCTGCGGTTGTCTGGATGACAGTGGTCCCAAGTTGCTAGAACTGTTTGGGAAGGATGAGGAGGTGTGGTTTTGTCAGAGAAGACGTGTCACTGGGATGGCTTTAAGGGTTCAGAAGGCTTTGCCATTTCATTGCTGGTGAGCAATTGGTAGGCACTCTCTTCTGCCTCTCGTTTGTGGACCAAATGTAATCTCTCGGCTACTGCTCCAGTGCTATACCTGCCTGCCTGCCGACTTGCTCACTGCCGTGATAATCATGGACAGAACCCTCTGAAGTGGTAAGATCTAAATACATTCTTTCATTCTATAAGTTCCCTTGGCCATAGTGTGTCCCTTCACAGCAATAGAACAATTAACCAAGTGGGAGCTCTGGCACAGCCATGGTGGGCACAGGAGTTGCTGTCAGTCCATAGGAAAGGGGTCTTTGCTTTGACAGAAGGTGAGAACATGGGTCGACTATGTTCTCCATTCCTGATCTTGCAGGTCCCCTTTCTCCCTCCTTTTAGCTTCATCTTTGTTAGTTCCTAGATGTCTCATTTCAGCTCCAAACTTCTCATTTACAGGGAATTAAAGCTTTAGCCACTAGATTTTAAAGTTTCAAACAATCTTTCCCTTATTTTCAGTGCACAGCTCTCTGACCCTTATGGCATAATTACAGTTTTGTTTGTTTGTTTCCTGAGAAGGTCGGTTTTTACGGGGTTAACTGTTTTCTCTGCTTCACCTAATGCTGAATTTCTCCTTATTTTCTCTTGTTGATTCACTTTGGTCTTAATAATTTTAGGGTGGAATTTCACTCCAGACCTACTGTGAGATATGATTTTTTTTTAATGATCAATTAAGACACTAATGGTCATGATGGTGGCTTAGTCTCCATTGGTAGATGTAAGTTCTGTGTCTTTTCAGAAAGCTGTGTGGGGTTCTCTGCGAGGATGCTAACAAGGTCAGGCTTTCTTCTGGAGGGTTGGCCAATGGCTTCCTCCTTTGCTCTTGCTCCTCGAGGTTGAATCTTAAGGGTTTGATGTTCATACAAGCTGTGGGTTTTATTTCACTCTGAGTCTCCTTGATCCAAATTGGCCTTATTTACATGGCTTCCAAATGTAGCAAACCATGTTTCTAAATTAGCACATAGCAAAATAGCGTGTCGTCACCCATATTTTTCTAATGTAAAAGGATAACTCTCAAAAGACAACATTTAAAGAAGTCTAAGTTTTGTCACTTTCAAAACCAGATGACTGTGGTTTAATTGTTCATAATTTTTCATAAGGACCTTTAGGGCAGCCAGGTTGGTTTTGCTGAGATATCATAATTTAGTAAACTACTAAATGCGATGTGGCTGAAGAAACTTTTCATGCAATGAACCATAGCCTCTGTGGAAGCCAGTAACCCTGTAAATATGGAGGAGGAAGATGTTTATTACATGGACAGCTAACATATTCTCAGACATTATTATTTTAAAATCTGACAGTGTTCGGTTCAAAGGAACTGCAGGCTTCAGACATTTCTAAACCGATGGGTGGATTTCCACGCAGTTTAAGCTTGGACGGAAGACACATTTATCTCTTTAAGAGGTTCAGCCTGGGAGCTGAGCGTCTGTCCTAGACTGTTCTCTTCCTTCTTCATTCAGTCGCTAGACAATGCTCCTTCTGGCAAAATTAATACAAGCGGTACCGATGGCAGAGATGGGCAGGCAGGCAGGTCGATCATTTCTTAGGAAAATTCCAATCATCACTCAGGATATTTGGCCAGCGTGGAGATGTTCCCTTATCAGACTAATGCCTTTGTCTCTGTAGCCACATTTTCTGACTTCTTCCTAGAATTTTTTCCACTTATGAGTGTTTTTCACTGAACACAAATGACATCACCATGCTTAGTGACTTAGTGATTGATGTTTTTATCTGGCAGTAAGTAAGAGAAACCCAGACTTCCTTCTTGCCTGTCATTATTTTCATAGCATAAATTTTGTATCGGGAGAGCGACCTTCCTCCTCTATGTTTGACAGAATGAGATACGTGGAGATGCTTGACTGGTAGGGGGGAAATCCACTTATTCTGCAATATTTTAGGAGAGCTATGAAGAAGCATCGACTAGCTTGAAGCATCAAGACTTAGAAGGTAAAAGTCAGCATGGTGTCAGCTTGCCTGGAACCCCTGCTTCCAAGCAGGATGTGGGACTGATTCCTGAAGTGTCAGAGACGATCTTTGGGAGTGCTGTGCCTGTAAAGACGGCTGAGAAGAGGAGGGACCATCATCTCTGTGAAACTTGAGGTGGTCACAATAACAGAAGGAAGTCACTCCAACCTCATTAAACATAAGGGAGAAATGGGAGCCACATGCTCACCAAAATAATTAAGTGCTTCAATGAGGAACTTGCTCCATTCCAACTGGGGTACAGCCAGTGCTGTGGTTTGCAGGGTGGACGTAGAAAATAATCTTAGTCAAGCCCCAACTTCCTTCCAATAAAGCAACCCTCACATGTGTTTGAGTACAATCTTTGGGTCTGCCTCTCCTATCCTCATGCCCACAGCCGGCCTTTACATTGAGCTCTTGTGCATTAAATGTCAGCTAATAAACATTGCCCCTTCTCATCAGTATGTGAGGCTCAGTTGCTTCAGGAGTTTCCTCAGAATTTTGATGAAAGTACAATAAGTAAGGGCAATAGCCTTTGGTGACGGGCAGCAGGAACATGTCTGGTTGCAGTCCCAATGGCTCAGAATCCCAGTGAAGATAAGATGAAAGTCAGAAGTGCTGGGTGTTGTCTTAGGAACTACTCTTACCACGTCCGTCTTTTCTTTACTTTTCTGCATACTGAGAAAGCATTCTGCCCAGCAAATGCACTGACCACTGCATTGTTGCCTACTGCACTGTTGCCTGCTACACTGTTTACTATTGCACTGGTGGCTACTGCACTGGTGGCTACTGCATCATTGACTGCCACACTGTTGACTGCTGCACTATTTACTGCTACACTGTTGACTGCTGCACTGCTGACTACTGCATCATTGACTACTGCACTCTTTACTGCTACACTGTTGACTGCTGCACTGATGACTACTGCATCATTGACTACTGCACTGTTTACTGCTGCACTGCTGACTACTGCACTGTTTACTGCTGCACTGCTGACTACTGCACTGCTGACTGCTGCACTGTTGACTACCACACTGTTGACTGCTGCACTGCTGACTACTGCACTGTTGCCTACTGCACTGTTGCCTGCTACACTGTTTACTACTGTACTGGTGGCTACTGCACTGGTGGCTACTGCATCATTGACTGCCACACTGTTGACTGCTGCACTATTTACTGCTACACTGTTGACTGCTGCACTGCTGACTACTGCATCATTGACTACTGCACTGTTTACTGCTACACTGCTGACTACTGCACTGCTGACTGCTGCACTGCTGACTGCTGCACTGCTGACTGCTGCACTGTTGACTACTGCACTGTTGACTGCTGCACTGTTGACTGCTGCACTGTTGACTACTGCACTGCTGACTACTGCACTGCTGACTGCTGCACTGCTGACTGCTGCACTGCTGACTGCTGCACTGCTGACTGCTGCACTGTTGACTACCACACTGTTGACTGCTGCACTGCTGACTACTGCACTGTTGCCTACTGCACTGTTGCCTGCTACACTGTTTACTACTGTACTGGTGGCTACTGCACTGGTGGCTACTGCATCATTGACTGCCACACTGTTGACTGCTGCACTATTTACTGCTACACTGTTGACTGCTGCACTGCTGACTACTGCATCATTGACTACTGCACTGTTTACTGCTGCACTGCTGACTACTGCACTGCTGACTGCTGCTCTGCTGACTGCTGCACTGCTGACTGCTGCACTGTTGACTACTACACTGTTGACTGCTGCACTGCTGACTGCTGCACTGTTGACCACTGCACTGCTGACTACTGCACTGCTGACTGCTGCACTGCTGACTGCTGCACTGCTGACTGCTGCACTGCTGACTGCTGCACTGTTGACTGCTGCACTGCTGACTGCTGCACTGCTGACTGCTGCACTGCTGACTGCTGCACTGCTGACTGCTGCACTGCTGACTGCTGCACTGCTGGCTGCTGCACTGCTGACTGCTCCACTGCTGACTGCTGCACTGTTGACTACTGCACTGCTGACTACTGCACTGCTGACTGCTGCACTGTTGACTACTACACTGTTGACTGCTGCACTGTTGACCGCTGCACTGCTGACTGCTGCACTGCTGACTGCTGCACTGCTGACTGCTGCACTGACTGCTGCACTGTTGACTACTGCACTGCTGACTGCTGCACTGCTGACTGCTGCACTGCTGACTGCTGCACTGCTGACTGCTGCACTGCTGACTGCTACACTGTTGTCTGCTACACTGTTGCCTACTGCACTGCTAACTACTGCATTGATGGCTACTGTATTGTTGACTACTAAATTGTTTCCTCATTTTCAGCATCATAGAGGATCTGCAAATTGTCACATACAAAAAAAATGAAGAAGGCATTATTTGGGAGTTACCAAGTTAGTTAAGCAGATAGGTGCATTTATAATAGGATCCTGTGGTTGCTAAGCTCATACACAGGGAGACCAGGTACGTGGTTTGTAGATGAAGTGGATTAATTTAAGCTCTAAGTCAAAAAATAGGAATTAAAATCACTGGCAGATTCGAATTTGAATGGGTTGCCTTAACTATTAACTTGACACTATAAAGAATCACCTGGGAAGAAAGTAGGATAAGGGATATCTACTTCAGGTTGGCCTGTGGGAGATTGCCTTGACTGTCTAAAGTGATGTTGCTTTCAAACCAACCTCAAAGGTGGTGATAGCATTACCTAGTTTGGGGCCCTGGGTTGTGTGAGACTAGGGAAAGTTCCTAAGCACTGGGCACACAAACATTTATTTTCCCTCTTTCTTGGCTATGCATGACCAACTGCTTCAAGTTTCCATTCACCACAGTGATGGACTGTCACCTTGTCTTGCAGGCTAAAATAAACATTTCCTATCCTATTTAGTTTTATTGGGGTGTTTTATAATAGCAACAGAAATGAAATTAAAACTGTGGTTCCAAGGTCTAAGGAGAAAGTCTGGGGATAATGGATGGATGTTGGCTTGATGTCACCCTTGCTCAAGTATGCTCTGTTCTAGTACAGAGAACATTGAAGACAATTCCTTGGTTAATGGATATTTTAATACACAAGCCTGATTTTTAGGAGAGACTTTAAGGGATTACTAAACACATCATAGTTGTGAACATCGAAATCTGCCCCCACCCCTTGGTATATTTAGAAATTGTTCTCTGAAAAAGAATCCCAGGATTTGCCTTGCTCGCCAGTTTTGAGGGTGCTGCTTTCCTCTGTACTCAGTAAGGTGTGTATATTTATTTCTGCCTTGGAAAAGTGATACATGATTTGTATTTATATTTCTGTGTCAATAAGATAAATCACTTCCTGTGGTTTCAGTTGAGACTGATCTCTTTCTCAAGCATGAGATGGTTGGCATTTATATCTCCTCTGATCCAAGTGATTGATAGCTGCACTTATCCATACAGGTTTGGAAACTTTGTTTACTTTTTAAATACAGTATTGGAAACTGTTACTTATTTCAAATGGTAGGGAAAGTTATCGGAAAATCAATATTGTCACCAACGACTCTGAGCTTGTAGTATTTTGCACATAAGATTACTGTGGACATTAAGAAAATGGCACATAAGAGGATATTAAATATGAAAACACAAAAAATCAGCAGGGGCATAATAAGAGGAAAATGATTCCTGGGTAAGAAGCAATGTAGAAAATTATTTGGCATTACCACCCAGGTGCAGCCTTTATTGTCCCACGTACACACCCGCTTACACAATTACATCCAGAGTATAGCATGAAATAGTTAATAATAGTTTCATTAATGGTGGTTATAAATAAAATCACAGGATAGAGCGTAGCGCATCACTTTTTGGTAAGTAACTTGTAGATTGCAACTTCACCATCCACTGAAAGCATTTATGCAAAATATGTGAAGATAACTCTTTTTTAAATATACCTGAGTATAATATATATAATTATAATCATATATAGAGAAAGATCGATAGATATAGATATGATTAGTAATGTGCCCTCTGTCTGTGCTGAATGAAGAGCGGCCAGTTCCTCAGCTGTGAAGGAGTTAATCATCCACACTTTCTACAGCCACAACACAGCTCAGAAGACAAAGCACACCAGGGACTCCAACACTGAGACCAAATACTTGCCTAATGTTCTGCCATTAAGTTCAGTGTCTGCCACTGTGGCTTTAACAACATCAAAAATTAGAAAAGAACCATGAAAATGTGATCCAAGCGATCAGGGGACTAGGGCACAGAAGAGGATATTAAATATGAAAACACAGGAAATCAACAGAGGGATCATAAGAGGGAGATGATTCCTAGTTCCTAGGGAACTAGGTCCTGTTCTTTGCATGGCCGTCTTTGGGAGTCCAACCGATTCAATTGAGCCTCAACTTTCCCTCCTCTCTGTACTTATCTCTGTCTTAAGTGAATGCATTTTCTTCATTTGGTTAATAATATTTCATCATGTAAATAGAACAGAACTCCACACATCCCTTCTTTTGTCAGCTGGGAGTGGAGCACAGTGCTTGGTAGAAGCCAGTGCTTTACAACTGGAGCTACACATTGCAATGATGTCACTCGCATTCTAGTCCCAAACCAGAGATTCTCACTCCCTTCCTTGTTGTTTGATGGGGTACAGATAGACTCTGGGATTTCTGAGCTCCCCAGCGAGTCCAGTCATAGCAAAGGATGGGACAACTTGTCTTAGGTTTACATCTCATTTTTATGCAGACAATTAAGGCTCACAGCCATAGAGAGCCAAACGTCTTGGTTAGGAGAGTGGACAGTTACAGCTTCACAAACAGACTTATAGCTGTGAAGACGCTCTACCAGGAAGTGAGTGTCTAAGCAGACCTTCCACATAAGATTTAACAGAGGACATGATGCTTAAAAATTTTGAAGGTAACAGTGTCAAGAACTTTTCCATCAGCTTTTGACTGGATACAGACACTATCCCTGTGCCAAACTTGAGTTTATTGTTCTTGTTTCATATGATGAACATCAGGTCAAAACCACCTTGAGAAGGAAAACATTTGTTTCATCCTACAATTCTAAGGTCACAATCTATCACTGAAGAAAGTCAGGAACTGAAGCAGAGACCATAGAAGAGTTATTATTGCCTCCTTATTGCCTTGCTCTCCTTGATTAGCTCAGCTTGCTTTATGATACAACTCAGGACCAGATGCCCAGGGATGGCACCACCTACAATGTGCTAAGCATTTCTGTCAATCACTAATCAAGAAGATGCCCCATCATCTTGCCTAGTGGGGCAGTTTCTCAATTGAGGTTTCCTCTTCCTGATGACGCACGTTTGTGTCAGTTTGACAAAAAGTAAGCCCAGGCTGAGGCAGCCCAGCATGTTTGTGTTGTGACTATGGCTGCAACTGCATTGCTGTGGTGGACACTTTGCACTTTAGCTTGTTCATTTACGTTGTGTAATCACGAAAGGCAGTGGACTCAAGCCTGTGGGTTTGCAAATCACCTCACTGTCAGAATCCATCACTGATTATTTAGGATGAAATGTCCCCGCAGGTTCATACTGTGAACACCTGGTCCCTGCTGGGGTATGTGGAATCTTTGTGGGGTGGATAGCTGTCAGAAGTCTTTGAAGGTTAGACTTGCTGAAATCCCATCTTCCTGCTCTGGCTACCCAATGGATTTCAGTATCACGGACAGAGCCACCCCACCAGCCTTCTCTGTGGATTGCTCTAAAGATCCTTCTGAAGGTGAGCACCAAATAAATCCCCCCCCCATTCACAGGGAAGAAGAAAGTGGCTAAGGCAGATACACAGGTAAATGGCATTATTAATGTCACCTGTATTTAAAGCCAACTGATTGATACTTTTAATATGCACTGATCATACCCCAGCATTCAAAAGAATTACTACAGCTCTGAGGCCAGTCTTGACTAGGCAGTAAAACATCGTCTTAATAAAAACCAGAAACAAAACTATGTATTCACATAAAGTCTAAAGAAAAGGAAAAGTGATTACCTTATGCTACTATGTTTACCTATAAACCATGGTCTCCTTCAGTAAAATGTTCATCATCATGGTGCATACTGAGTGACTTTATTTGGTTCTTATCACTCAATATTCAGAGGAAAATTTTCAGTAGGAGCTTCCCAGACTCCCACATTTATCTTCCATGGGTGAGTCTTTTCTAATAATTCTTTAATGTCTTTGGTGAGTTAGTGGAGAAGTAATATCAGTGAGTAGTTATGGGTAGCAGCATCCGCTCATGGAGTTGACCCCAACCCTCCCAGCAGTCAGCATTCTTATCACCCCCACCTGCTTGCCACTGTCTCTCCCTGCCATATGCATATCTTGTCAACCTGGTCTCACTCAACACTGCCCCCATTAATTAGACTTTTCTCTTGATATTAAGTGTAGCTATTACTCAGGCCTATTAAGGAGCAGAGAGCTAGGAACAAGAAAATAAACGCTGAGAGCTCAGCTCCACTTGTGACATTTAAGGTGAAAGTCACTGCCAGCTGTAAAAAAAAATGTAAATAAATAAATAAGAGCCTCTACATGTCCTTTATGAATTTGGAAGACGGCTGTCAACACCCATTGAGAGAAGATGCACCCAACACCCTGAACACTTTGAGTTCCTTAGAGTGTAGAATGGGTTCTCTCTGTGGGTTTTTAGCAATTTCGTTCCCTCTTGGAGTTCTGTCTCCCATTGATTTACTGAGGAACTGGTACTGGAACAGGGATTACAGATAGTTGTGAGCCATCAGACCTGGGCATGTGGAACTGAAGTTGGGTCCTCTGCAAAAGCAGCAAGTGCGCATAAATGTGGAACCATCTCCTCAGCCCCTCAGTGCATTTTTTAAAAAGGGACTCAGATGATGAATTATAAAATCAGGAAACAATTTAACGCTTCCTAACTAAAGTGCTATGAAACTTTGTCCGTGCCGGTATCTGAGTTTATCACTTAGAGATGTAAAGAAAAATCCTCCCAGTCAGCTCACAGGTACCAGAAACTGTGTTTTATAGTTGACCTTTCTCTTAATCCAGTTGTTTAAGAAAAACTTGTGGAAGTGGACAGATAGACAACCACTAATTCTGCCCTCCAAGGAAGGGCCTGAAAATAAGTAATAAATAAAAGAGGAACAGTGAGAAAAGAAATCCCTTGTTAGGAGTTAAAAGAAATGAAGTCCCAGGATGGTATAGAATACAAAAGAGCCTTGGTGCTTAGGATCCTGGGAAATCTCATTTAAATAACTAGGATAGCTGGGATTTGACAATAGCAATATGCATCTCACTGAGAAGGCAGCGGGGACTTCCGATGTGTACAAGCAGGCAGAGCTCCCTCTACAAGTTCAGCTTGGTATGAAAAGAACTTGAGGAGGACAAGAGAGGGGGGTCAAGAGATGGGGAAGACAGGAGAGAGGTTGGAGTGAGAAAGGAAGAGGGGGAAGGGAAGCACTGGGCAGAGGAAATGAGAGGAGATGGGAAGCAGTGAGGAGAAGAGAGAGGGGGAGGGGGAGGGGAGGAGAGGGTAGACCAGAGGTAGGACGTTTCAGTCCATAGCTTCTCTTCACAGTTCTCAAGCTGAGAATTTCTTGAAACATATTCAAAATGTGTGTCTGCCTGGGACCAGGTCTGTGCGTGCCCTGCAAACGCTCACGTGATTTCTACTGGATTGTTATTCTTGCTCTGGAAGGCAAGTTAGCTCCTAAGAGGGTCACCTTAATCCAATGCATTTTAAATGGCTTCGAGCATGGGTTTCAGGTTTATCACATTATTTTATTTATATGTTTGTTTATTTGGTGTCTGGAGATACTAGCCAGGTCTCATTCTCAGTGCTGGATTCTAACATGTTTTGTTCTGTTTTGTTTTTCTGCAGCTATATAGGAACTCTCAAATCTTAGCTGTGCTTTCACTCTCTCGGGACATAAGGTTGCTCCCATTATCACTGAATGCAGCAGCTTAGAGCTTAGTTAGGTAAAGTTCAAGACAAAGGCCCCGACACACACAGCTCACATGAGGGCTCAGTTGGTAAAGGCGCCTCCCTCTAAGCCCAAGACCTGATTTTGATTCCCCAAAATCCACATGGTTAAAGGAGATAACAGAATTCTGAGCGCTCTCTCTCTCTCAGTTTCTGCATCATCTGTAAGACTTGGAGCTGTGTCTCTTTGACTGCTCTGTCATTCAAGTGTTTGCAAATCTCATTCCGGGTTTTTCTAGATGCTCTAGGCTGGAGTACTGCTGTGACCAACTCAGATACCCCCAGGATAGGGATTTCCCTTCGTCACTTGTACACTTGTTTATTTTGTCATGAAAAATATGTGCAAAGACAGTATGTAAATATAGATTTTAACAAGAATAGCCAAAAAAGGGAAAAAAAATAAATCACAGACTATCATGCTATTTAGAAACAGCTACACTCGAGCAAGCAGTCGGAATACATTAGCCTGTAATAGTGTCCTAGCGTGCCATCCCATATTGGAACTCGTGCTGAGAAACATGAGATCAAAACAGTAAGGAATGGGCTGGGAATGCAGCTCAGTGGGGGGAGGGGGGCTTGCTTACATACTCCAGGCCCTAGTGATGAAACAGCTTCCACTGGGTTCCCCAACAGTAATAGCATCAGAAACATGGAGCGCAGCCTGTCTGTTTTGTTTAGCTTGAGACAAGGTCTCACTTTTTAGCATGGCTAACCTGGAACTCACCAGGCTGGCCTTGAACTCATAGAAATCCACCTACTTCCGCCTCCGCCTCCGCCTCCGCCTCCGCCTCCGCCTCCGCCTCCGCCTCCGCCTCCGCCTCCGCCTCCGCCTCCGCCTCCGCCTCCTCCTCCTCCTCCGCCGCCGCCTCCTCCTCCTCCGCCGCCGCCGCCGCCGCCGCCCCCTCTGCCTCGGCCTCTCTGCCTCCTCTGCCTCTCTGCTTCTCTGCCTCTCTGCCTAGTGCTAAGATTAAACACATGGGACCCCTACACCCAACAAGCAAGAGGGTTTTATTTTTTTAAAAATATTTCTATAGCACACTCAATTTTCTTGTTGTCTGTGTTTGCAGGGTATGCCATGTTTCTGATTACATTTAATAATTTTAAATTCCGTTTGCACTTACTACCAGATTGAAAGCCCTCCTCTTGCATGCATTTTAGTTTCTCTTCTTCAAGTCTTCACATTCTGGTATTCAGTAGTGGTCTGTTTTATGAATTATTGAATAAACGGATGACCAGATAACTGGACAATAAGTGAATGGAGGCCAGCCGAGGGACTAACTAAAACCTTCAGGAATGGGGTGGGAACACCTTCAAAGGCCAGGTAAAATTCTACAGAGACATCTACAGAAGGAGAGGATTGCAGGAAAATGACAAATCCTGCAGGGCCGGTTGGCCCCACCCAAAGTTGAATCCCAGCACTGCCTCCTGTGACATTTTCATCTGATTTATGTGAAACGTGTGATTTCAGTGTCTCTACCAGCACAGAGGTGAGTGTTGGTGGCTCGAGGTGATTATTCCTCTAGCTTTATGGGATTTATTGAAATAAATTAACATTTGAACAGCTAATCTCTTCCTCATCAAGACCATACTTCAGCGAATACATTTCTAATTCAGCCAGTGGAAGGTAAACCCTTATGAGAGCCAGGCATTTCAAGGAGCTGTTCAGTAAGTAAATCACACTGCTTCCCATTTTCTTTAGGAGGGATATTTTAATATATCATCCTGAGATCCACTGCTAAGGAAATAGAAATTGTTAAAGTGTTCTGAAGTATTTCAGCCATCAGGTAAAATATAAGGAGAAGGTAATATTTTTTCTGGTTTTTTTGTTTTTGTTTTTGTTTATTTGTTTGGTCTTTTTATCAAGACCAACAAATGCAAATCCTTTACAGATAGCCTGGCATAGAACAAGGTCCTTGGGAGGTCTGTTCACCTCTTTCCATCCCGCAAAATGCAGATATTGGTATGAGTCGTCCTAATTGTCTCTATGAGCTCAATTAAAGTAGCCAGCCCTGTGAGTGACAGCTCACCTTGTTCAGTGAAACTTACAAGCACACCTGACTGAAATGTAGGCCTGGGGCTAACTGTCCGCACTGTCTTTATTCTGTACTGTAGACATCTCAGATCAGTTTCCGGCCCCGCTGTCTCGTTGGCAGTTAGGCAGGAGAACAGAGCTGTGGCATGCAGACTGATCTGGTTGGAGCAGGAATTTTGTCTGCTGTATTTTTGACTATTTAATGCATCTTCATGCCCTTTCCATGCACTGGGTGAGACTTCAGCCACTGACTAGATATTTTATCCCAGCAAGCCTCCAGTCCTGCACACCTTTTGAAAGCTTCTACGGGGCCATTGCATACAGGCTGTCCTAGCTTTACTTCTGTTGCTATGACAACACCGGCAAAACAAATTTAGGGGAGAGAAGGTTTATACAACTTATAATTCCATGTGATGCTCCCTTATTTCAAGGAAGTCAAGGATGTTGAACAGCTAGCGACATCATGAAGAAGGAAAGCATGCATGCTTACGGACGCCCTGGACTTCTCTAAACTTACACAGGCACCAGTCCCATGCCAGGGGTTTAGACTCCATCGTCTAATATCAGTTAACAGAATCAGGACAGTCTCCCACAGACACAGGCAAAGGGTGAGCTTATCTAGACAACCCCACATTTAGACTTCTCTGAATGTTTCTACATTGTATCCAATTGACAATTAAGACAAACCGTGGCAGGGACAAAGAAATAAAACCCTTTCTTTGGAAGCAGCGAGTCCCCTGATGGCATGGATGTCACCTGTGTCCCCTGTGTTCTGGGTAAACTGGGTCATCTCTGCTCCTTCAGCATAAAAACAGGCAGGATTTAGAGACCTTGATATGGGTGGCAGCCTTTCTTTCCTCACAGGGGACAAAAACCAATTCTGGATTGAGCATTTCCTTCACATAACTGAAGCGTTTTTTGGTTTTCCTTTTTTTTTTTTTTTTTCAGGTAGGTGGAGGCCATTTTCCTCGAATTTCTGACCTATGCATTTTAGGCGTATGGCCCCTACACACACACACACACACACACACACACACCCAGTTGCATGTCCAAAAATAACTTCCCTAAAGTGTTTCCATCAACAAACAATATTTTAGGATCATATTGATATTAGTCTGTTTGACTTACGCACGATGCTGCAATATTTTAGACTGAGCTTCAAGGCTTATATCACATAAATAGACATAAGGCCTCTTGACGTTCAAATGCAAGCAAATACCATAATTATACTATTACAATGATTGGCTATTAACTCAAGACACAATGTCTAATCTGAAGAAGAGTCGGCTTCCAGGATTCTGCGTGTAATTTGCCTTACGATCAGCGAGCTGGCTCAGCGGGTGAACCCACTTTGCCCCCAAGCTGGAGGATCTGAGTTTCAACCCTAGGGCACAAGTAGGGAAAAGGTAGAACCTGCCCTACACAAGAGGCATGATATTCACACACCTTGAAGTAAATAAAATGTTGTAAAAGTCTATTGCTTTTACAGATGTGAATTCCACGTTTCTAAATCCTCCCTGAACTTCTAGTTCTAAGAAACATTCACCCAAGGTTTCTGGGAAGTGAATGAGTATAGGCGTTAGGGTATGGGCCCACAAAATGAAGCTGAGACATTTTCCTTTATGAGTTTTATCGTTTATATAACTTCAGAATCTTATACGTGCTACAAGGCGTTTTAATCAGTTCTACCCCTCTATCCCTGGACTTCAGCTTCCTCCCTATCCTCTTACACACCCACCACTTTCCCTTCCCAACTTCATGTGCTCTTCTTGAAACCCACTGAGTTTAGTTAGTACCGCCCTTAAGCGCATCCTGTGGGGCCGTCCTCTGTAGCAAGGGCAACCTCCTCGCATGGGCTGAATCCATGAAGAAAACCAAGGGCCTCCTCCAACACCCATTGGTTAGCTCCTCAGCTAGGGGTGGATTCCGAACCCCTCAGGCTCCACACTGGGGTTGGTCTGCTCGGCTTTTGTGAAGGTGCGGTGCGCGCAGTTCCTGTGCTGTGGATCCGTGTCGTGTCTGGCAAATACTGTTTCACTGTAGATGTCCACTCTCTCTGTCCCTTACACGGCTTCTACCGCCACTTCTGTTCTGAACCTCAGCCTTGGGAGAGAGGCTGTGATATAGCTGTCTTATGAAACTTCCCACAGAAATTAGGGTAAAAACAAACAAACAAACAAACAAAAAACTACAAAAAAAAAAAAAACAAAACAAAAACGAAAAAACAAAACAAAACCTTTAACCTACAAGTTAACCTTAGGCAATTTTCAGAGGCCAAATCTAAGACAATTAGCAGGAAAACTAACAGTAGTTATATTTAAAACGGTAAGACAATTGAGCAGTCAAAATAACGGTCGTTACATGATAATCTATAAAACGATGACAGATCCGCAGAATGCTGGGATGCGGGTAAATCATTGAGAAAATAAACAAGTGAGAGGGACAACCCCTTCCTAGATGAGTCTGAGTGTCCTTAGGAGGAACAGGGATGTGGCATTGCTGGCCAGCCTTGGGATAGGAATGGTAGCACCCCATGGGGCATCCAGCACACCATAGTCCTGGTATGGCCATGTGCCCTGCGCTCTGGGGAAAGTGCACTAGCAAAGACCTATTACCCACAGTGCATTTGCCATGTGCTCAGTGGAGCTGGGAGAGATGTCGGGGAACCCCAAATAGCATGATCTAAGCAATAGCTGGTAATTACAGGTATCCGGCTCATGGCAGAGGAATGTGGAATGAAGCTATGAGCTATGAGCTATGACAGACAGAAGGACAATGGCCCTAATCACTATATAGAGTGTAGTGTGTCCCAGATTGTTCTTGGAGCAGAGACCAGATAGCAGAGAAATAATGGCTGAAAGGGAATTCATCCTAACCAGTTCTCTCTCTCTCCCCCCCCTCTCTCTCTCTCTCTCTCTCTCTCCTCTCTCCCCCTCTCCTCTCCTCTCCCTCTCCCTCTCCCTCCCTTTCTCTGAAATTTTTAGGCATTATGTTATATAGCCCAGGCTAGTCTTGACTTCCTGATGGCCCTGCCTCCACCTTCTGAGTGTTGTAATTCCAAATGTGAATAGTCATGCCCGGGCTAATTTTAATAATCTTAATATTATTCCAACAGTGAAAAGTGTCTTGTCTTAATGATAGCAATTCAGCTCTATAAGTTGTCATCATTAGAATTTGTTTAAATACTATATAGAAAATAATATATGCAAAATCTTGATGCTGCTTACCTCAATTCCTTCATGTTTGAAATTACTTCACATGAATTACAATGAATATGTATGTACATGTTTCTTGATTCATTTTAGCCAAAATCTGACTTACTAAATTTTCCCAAGTTTCAGCATATTAATAATAATAATATAGAAACAATTTAGACCACAGTTCAGGGCATATTAGGATGGCTAACAGGTGGTTTTTACAGTAACACATAATTTCTAACATTGTATAAATAATTCCTCACAGAGTCAGACAATGTGTTCACCCCTATAGATCTGTGAAGATACAGGCAAATATGGTCTGCTCTCTTATTTTAGTTACTATATCACAGAGTGTGCATTCACGTGTCTGGACTTTATTCAACAATAATTCATTAAGTCAGTTCCACGTTTCCATCTGTTAGATTCTTCAAAAGCCATTATTATAACCATATAAAAATAAACCTAACTTTCGAAGTGAGAAACTCTTCAGTAAGTCAGTTTAGTGACAGTTTGAATGGCAGCTGTCAGGCTAGACTGCCCTTGAATGTTTGATGGTCACTCTGACAGTCATGACCTTCCTCCAGAGGTACTGAGGATCATTCAAGACATCTTTCAAATGATATTTTCTGAAATCTGTGCCATCTGGGAATTACTGTCAGCCTTCTTGGACACAAATGAAAGCTAGGCTTTTGCTTCAGTCCTCTGAGGCCAGATGTCCTCCTCCTCCTCCTCCTCAGGTTTTGGAGGTAGAAGTAATTTCAGAGATGTGTCTCACAGGGAGACTCGGATGCATGGCTCACGATCCCCCATGTTAGTCAGGGAGAGCAGAGGAAAAGGCTACATCTTTCCATCCTCAAGGTCCTCATTAAAGCGCTCAGCCAAGGCCTAGTTCATGCCTCATGTGTCGTCAGCACTGAAGACAACACAATGAAAAGGGTATGGAAAAACATGATCCTTCCTCCCACAGAGACCGGGGGAAAAAAGAGAAATGAATCAGCTGTCCTGATGGAGTCAGAGCGTCCAAGAGAAGCCTCATGTGCAGCCTGCGTGCTCCAGGTTGCCCAGCCAAGGCACCACTCAGCAGCGTGCCCAGCTCAGCTTATTAATCAGTGAGGCCCAAAATGAGACTCCGATGCAGATAGCAATGGCTTGTGACTAACATCGCGGCCTTCATTTTTCTAACTCATTGCACATCTGTTTAGCCTGAGTGTCACCTGAGGGGCCACCAGTCATTGTCATTGAGAGGCTGACTCCAGCCTGGCTCAGAGGATCAAATCGCACCTTGCTATCCAGTCTGTACACGTTGCTCATTTCTCTCCGCTCTTGGCACCCTAGGACTACATTTCACTTACATTTTACCGGGTTCTTTCCTCTGTCCTTAGCACAGACTTTCCACTCTCTGTGCTGCTGTGGCCACAGACCTTGTCCGACTCATCCTGAGTAAACATTTGCAAAAGTAAAAGCACCTTAGCCTCAGGTCGAATCCAGCACATATCAATTTAATTTTTAGAGTATTTCCTTACATGTTCATATAGGCATATAATCTCTTTGGGTCAAATCCATTCCATTTCCTCCCCTCCAACTCTTACCCTTATTCTTATGCTTACTCTTAGCCCCTTTCCTTCCTTCCTTCCTTCATGTGTCCTCTTTCTCTTTAACAACAACAATAAAATTGAGTGCATTTACTGCCTGTACATCTACAGGTGTAGGACCGTCTGCTGGAGCGTGTAGCCACGCAGTGCCTACATCCCTGAAGCAAAGGCCTCCCCTAGAAGACATAAATTGTTAATAACTGCTCCTCAGAGAGGAGTGGGACTTCAGAACTTGGTTCTCCACCACACTTGGATTTGGCTGCCATGGTCTGGTACAAGTCTTGTGCACACAGTCCTGGCTTCTGTAAATCCATGTGGACCACAGAGCTGTTGCTTCCAGAAAATGTTATTTGGCTGTAGCTGTCCATTCATCCTGCCTCTTGAGTCCATCCCTCTTGTTCAATGTCGTCCATGCCTTGGGAGGAAGGGTACACTAGAGAGGTCCCTTTTAAAGCTGACCTCTTCAGAGTCTCTTGTTGACCCCTTGAGGGTCTGTACACAAAGTGAAACACTGTCTGGGAGCAAATTCCTCCCTGTTGCAGAAACTAATGCCAAAAATAAAAACTTGAAAAAGGACTTTTTTTTTGCATCAATACTGGTTTCTATTTGAGTCAGCCTTTAACCCAGTCACCCCTAGGGTATATATACCATGACATACTCTGACAGGCTTGGGACTGTGGTAATGAGTATTCACCGTAGATTCTGCAAAGTTTTAGCACCACCTAAGCTGTGTACAATTCAGTTGTAACTGCTTTCAATGGCACCGTGTTAGGGTATCGCCTAGTCATTGTTCTGATGCATTTAAAAATAAGCACAGGAACTGATTCCGCTGTGAACCGTAGCTGTGGGATATAGGTTCTCCTTCAGCAGTGAATTTTGGCAGGGAGAAATTATTCAGGACTGCTGCTAATTTGATAGTGTATATTTTTGTTTTTGCTTAATTAATCCATTTTTTTAAAAAAATCAGATAAGGAAATTCATATGCAATTAGACACGGAGCCAAACTGCAATGGTTTTTTTCTTAAGCAGTATATTTTCAATTTCCCCTGAGCTTTATACAACAATTTTCAGAATGTGTTTTGGCAAGCATTTCTCTTCAGTCCTGTAAGCTCTGGCCCATTCTGGAAACCTCAACCAGCTTCTTCTAGAATTTACAGGGATAGTTCAGAGTTTCGCCTTGTATCGGTCCTGAGGTTTCTGCAAGAACTTTTGGGAAACATTAAGATTATTCTTCCCCAAGTACAAAGGCTTGAATCTTTGCAGGTGAGGGTGAACATCATAACCTTAGAGTTCAGTCTGAAACAAAGTAATAAGATGTGATATAAAAACAAAATGAACATTCAAAGCCACAAGCACACAGTGCTTCACTTACAAAGCCAGCAGCCAACACCACAAAGTCATCTTCCTCTTCTCCTTCCTCCCTCCCATCTCTTCCTGTTCATCCTCCTCTATTTCCTCTTCCTTCTTTGTTGACTCTTCCTCACTCTTCTTTCCCGGGTTCCTTTCCATCCACTGGAATTATTTGAGGTAGGCCTTTGGTAGTGACCACACAAGAACTCCGAGAGCACTGCTGATTCCTGACATCATTCCTCGCTGGAGGGAGATGGCAGACAGTGCCGTGAGGTGGGCATGAGGCAGGCTGTTGCGAAGTCCAGCCTGGGGTCCTCTAAATGTTCTTGTCCTCTCAACAGAGTGTGTTGACCACCGTTCCGTGACTCAGTGCACAGTAGCCAAGGGTTTAAATCTAGCCCTGATGTCAGGAAGCCAGGTCTATGTAGATACAACATAAGCAACATAAAGAAGGGGTGAGCAGCTCGGGCACCACAGAGCTTAGAGCATTAGACCTCCTGACAAGCATGTTCAACTGCCTCAAGCTCAGTTTCCAAGTTTCCTCATCTTTAGTCTTTAGCTTCCTTGTGATCCAAGCATGCATGCATGCCAGGGCCTGATGGTTTGTGCGAATTCCAACAAGCAACGCTCCAGAGAGTCCCTGACATAGTCAGGCAGGAAGTAACTCCGAGAGGGGCTGGAAGTTCACGTGCACTCAACTCCTTCTGTTGCCATTCCTGCCTTAGCTGCTTCAACTCCATAGCTCATACCACGGTCAGGACTAAAGTTTGACTTTAGATCAGATGGCAAATCGCTACGTAAGCATTGGTAAGGGGTCATCCGGTATAAGGTGATTTAGGTGGCAATGGGGAAAGACAAGGCAGAGACCATTAACAGTATACGAAGTTCGATAATGTAATAAAACGTCAAAACCCTTCTACTTGAATAGAGGTCGGGAGCTAGAACACAGTCCTTGGGGAAAGGCCCTCCATGGGTGCAGTGCACAGGGTGACCTGTGCAGCCCTATGGTAGGGCTATGGAGATGTTTCAAACATTGGTTTACTTCCCAGGCAAAAGAAGGGACTTGCTATATTCTGGTCTAGGATTGTAGCAGTGCTGGTCTAGAGAAGCATAATTCCCCTCGTTTTCCCTTGTAAGCTGGTTCTCCATGCACCAAAGTATTCCAATTATAGATGACAAGGCTTGTTTCTCCAAGTCTTTAAATAAAATTTCTGTAAATGCTTCCTATGGAAAACATAAAGGCCTTGTCTTTAGTTTCCTCTGAATCCCTGACTCAAGCACTGAGGTTCTTGCAAATGCAGCCTCTGACGACATGGTTCTTGGATCCTGTCCAAGAATTTATATATTTACAAGTCCAAGAGATTGTTCAGTTGCCAAAGCCATGATGTAAAGTTCAAGTCCACGTGGTTTCTGGCATGAGGATCCCTTGATGTTGAGAATGCCCACCACTGATTTTTCCTGTAGTGGAGACCAACCATGTCTGTGTCAGTGAGTGGGGAGGCCATGATGAGGCCAAGAAGCCCTGATGAAAGGTTCTGTAGCCTTGGTTTAAGGAGGAATAACATGTTTTGTATTTGCTGATAAAAGCTAAAACAATAATTAAGATTAAAGCATAATTTTCAGGGCCATATCACCTTATGAAAAGCAACATTGCTGTAACAGCGCCTTGCTACCTTTCAACACCTGACCAAAAGCAGCTCAAAGGAGGAAGGGCTTATTCTGGTTCACAGTTTAAGGGGATCCTGCCCATCACTGTGCGGAAAGTGTGGTAGCACGTGGCTCATCGGCAATGGAAGCGTGAACGCAAAGCTTTCTCCTTTTCTATTACTTATCCTGTCAGTGACTGAGCCAGTGGCAATGGGGCCACCACTTCTCAAGTGAATCTTTCCTCTTCCTGATTGGGATGCCCCAGGAAATGTCCTTGTATGTGCATGCAAAGGTGTTCCTCACCAGTGTACCATGTGTGTCTTCAGACAATGCCGTGGATACAATTGGCCATCACAAGTGGGATATTTCATTTATAAATTTCAGTGTAAATTATACGAGAAACTTATAAGTTTGGGGGTTGTGCTTTATTTGATTATTGAATTGTACCATTAGTATTACAATGTATACTAATGTTAAGGCATTTGAAAAATAACTATTTGAATAAAAATATCCTGTTTGAAAAAGTACTTTAGACACACACACACATACATGCACCCCCACGTGCATGCACACACACACAGGTGCACACATGTGCACAGGCATGCACATACACCCGTACACACACACACACACACACACACACACACACACACACACACACACATTCACACACTAAATTTGAGGACTAGGGCAATGACTCAGTGGATAAAGTGATTATTGAGTAACCATGAGGACCTGAGCTCAGATAGTCAGCATCTATGCTAGAAGCTGTGTTTGCATATGTGGCCATGTCTACTTATAATAAAAGCACAGGAACTTCATGGGAGGGACTAGTATAGGATAGGTGGAGCCTAGGAGCTTGGTGGCCATCCCATACTCCACAAACAGTGGGAACAACGCTAAATGAGTGATTCTACCTCAAAAGTTAGGTAGAGAGCAATCCAGGGTGACATTTTAG
This sequence comes from Rattus rattus, assembly GCF_011064425.1. Classification (NCBI taxonomy): domain Eukaryota; kingdom Metazoa; phylum Chordata; class Mammalia; order Rodentia; family Muridae; genus Rattus; species Rattus rattus. Next base: position 74,490,125 of record NC_046166.1, read on the forward strand.
TTTGAATTCTGATCCCTTATACATACAGTAACTTGAGCACAGCTGCATGTACTTACACAAAACCAAAAAACATTTTCTTTATTTCTCACTAAAAGTAATTTCCAAAACCCCCAAAAGGTGAACAACTCCAAATCTTTGGATTTCGGTTGCTCTTGGGTCACCATTTCTTAGTAGAAGCCATGATGAAGAGTAACGTGAAGTTCTCAGTCCTGGAAAACATGGCCTGGAAAGCAGGACATTTGAACACCATGTGCCACTTGTTCTTTGCCTCAATATTGCTAACAGGAAAAGAGTTAGCTTCCAGGAATCAGAAATACATTTGGAGAAATGATTCCACACATGTGATTTGTACATTTGAAGCAATTATCGGGCATACTAAAACTGTAATACGTAGAAAACTGGTAATCATCCCAGAGGAATGAACGAGAGAAGTACCATGCTGGGAATTAAGACCAAGTTTACCCAACCAGGAGCAATCAAAAGCCTTGGTTTTCTGGAATTTGTTTCATGGGTTGATATAAGATGTCAGGGTTCTCTAACCCTTCAATTAATAACTGTTTTCCATGACACTGCTTTCTCTTTCATTCAGTGACGTGAAATTTTGAACATAAACTCAGAGGCAATGCCAGCATATGAGTACTATAGGTGAGGTGTGCATGAACACATGACTCCACACGACTGTGTGCTCACGCTGCAGTGAGTTCACTTTAAAGTAACGTGTTCATCAAAGCATCTCTTTCATTCCTTTCTACTCTTCTTTTGTAAGGAAGAAGGGGAGGGGGGAAATTCCATGGACTGCTGAACTCAATAAAAATGTTCATGATCATCGCTGAACTCATTAAACATAATTTCTAGCAAAATACATTTCCACTTCCCTAATAGCAAAGGGAGACTAGAGATAGGCACTTCAGAAATTTAAAAACACAATGAAGACGTTACTACTAATAAAGTCTGCTGAGTCCACACTCACTAGCTATGAATATTTTTTTCCATTTTTCTCTCCGAATGTGGATGGGCCAACACCATTTCCAGCCATCCTCTTTACCCTTGGCATTCATTAATGACACTGGGCTCTCTCCTCCTCCCACCCAGGTTCATTACAGCCCTAGGAAATGGCTTGTTTTTTAAATTCACTCATTCCTGAATGTCTATTCATATATGCTTTGTGAGTCAAATGAATGACCATATTTTTTAATGTTCTTTTAGTCATTGAAACATCCCTACCCCAAGCTATTCTGGTGGAGTGTTGGTGACGAATTCATCCAGGAAATAGCTCCTTTTATCCCCAAATGGCTCTCAGCTGGATGGCAGCTGATGGCGCCTGATGGATTTGTGTGCAACGCTCAGATGTCTCCTCAAGGAAAGCTTGGGGAAATTGGAAGCTGATTATCCTCAAATTCACTAGCCTCTAAACCACCGGTAAATAGCTTTCAACACATTAAGGCATCCCTACATGCATTTATGTGATATGCGGATTTATCCATGTATGTATGTGTATATGCATGTGTATGTATGTATGTATGTATGCATGCATGCATCCGTCACATCATGTCTCTGTCACAAAATCGATTGCCAACTTGATGGGATGTAGAATAATTAGAGGCTAGATTCTTGCTAGATGTCTGTGAAAGACTAGCTAAAAGTTAGCTGAGGTAAAAAGCCACACCCAAACTGTGGGCTACACCAATCCTAGACATTCTCGGGTCCTAAACTGAATCAAAACTGGAAAATAACCTGAGTACCAGAATCCATCTGTTGTTGCTTCATGACTGTGTATCAGTGCAACCAGCTATCTAAGCTCCTGCTTCCGGACTTCCCCCCACAATGACCGTCCCCCAACTCCAGGGCACGTTCCCAACTGTGATGTTGGCTGTGTAGCAGTTTGACCAAACTTGTGACTATGATTCTTTATAAGAATTCTTTATAAGAAATTCTTCTCCTAATACGGATAATCTCAAAAGTCATGAGAACAGGAATCCAGTTAACTGCTAACACTTCCTACAACATATAATCTGATAAATAGTAATTTTCAAATGGGCTTTCTCTTCAAAAGAAATGAAAACTGGAGAATGATATAACTTTCTCAGTAGAGCAACATGTTTCTCAGTTTCCACATGTAGTGGCAGGTACAACAGTATTTGCCCTCTGACTCAGTATGTGTAAGTGGGGGTTTAGGGAACAGATTAGTTGAATGGCGCATACAGATTGGGGTCTCTTGTGAGATTGAACGATATTAAACATTTAACTAAATTAAAAGAGTCCACCAAGATAGCTTACTCATGGGTATTGGAGATTGGAGACATGTTCTTTACCACACCACACACACACACACACACACACACACACACACACACACACACACACACACTTTACATGGTACTTCTGTAGGTCTGTTGGGTGTCCTCCACGTGCGGCATTCTCTCCCAGTGAATGATCCAGAACACAGCAAATAACACAGTGTCAGCACCTATGCTGCTTTAGATTGAACTTACTAACCCTAGTGATATGGGGTGGAATTGTGTGAGGATGTGAGTGCCTTAGCCGAGAATGAGATAGGCTGAGAGGGGAATGTCTACCACCCCATGCATACTTCATACTGACAATCACACATAAAATTTTGCTTTTCCTGACAATACCTTACAGCATAGCCTTGTTGTTACCACACAAACCCAGGCCCTACTCACCTGTATGACTAAAAGCTCCCACCTCAGAACCTGGGAACACTTGATTGAAGCACCCAGGATTGCTGCTTGCTGCAAGAGTAAAGCCTGACTGAAGGCTTGTCTGGAAGGCTATGTTGGTGGTGACTGCCATCAAATGGTCACCAGATAGGCCTGCTAATGTGCAGGGCCAAATGTGCATTCCACCAGAGGGGCTTCAGTTCCCATGACCTCGACCTTTTTCTCTCATCATGACTCATGACACACAGCCTAGGGGTCAGTGCAGGTAGTCACTGTACCATGAAGATCTTTGTGTATTGAGCAGGATCCAAGAAGTCTAGATGCTGGACCACTGCCAGGAAGAGATTGCCCTTCACCTCCTAAGGCTCCAATCCCTACAGCTCTCTACAGTCCTTTGCCTTTGGGCTTCACTGCCTCTGCACCTTGGGCCCGTAACAGGACCCAGTGTGGTCTTAAATGTTCTAATTGCCTTTCCTGATTGTGTTGCCTCTAGTTCAGCACTTTGTCCTCATGTTCAGATTATACTAGTTATAACAGGATCAGCTCCAGACCTCCTCGTGTGATGCCTTTCTTGCTTTCTCCTGAAGTAGAAAGTATCTCATTATTTCAAGAACTCCCAAGACATTTAGTCTCTTCTCTGAAGCACTCATGGGACTCACTACTGTCAACCCAGCAGCAGAGTTATTTGTGGACATTTCTTATGTTTCCTATTATATGGAAACTCTCTCCAGAGTAGGTTTTGTGGTTGATTTGTCTTTATAGCCGTAGGTTGCCTAGCAGTATCTTCCATCATCAGGTACCCAATAGATAATTTTAGAATATTAATAAAATGCTCACCAATGAGCAAGGTTTAGAGATGAATCTCGTGGATAGGCAAAGCACTTATTTGCATATGATGCTAGCATGGAAAATAATGTACATTCCTTATTGAGAATTTTGTGAAAGTATTTCCTTAAGCAAACATAAAGCTTGTTATACCAGGTTGTTAATACAAAGGACTAAAACCTTCATTTTTAAAGTAGGTGCTTTCTTTTAGCCAATTAGGACACTACCAGGGACAGTTTCTAGTTGTGAGTCTTTCACATTTGACATAAAAATTCACATCATGTTCTCTAAGGCAACTTGTAGAAAATCCTAAATTGCCATCTGGTCTACCTCATAAAGTTATGAATGTTAGTTCTAATAAAGTATAATTAAAATGCTCCTACAGGTAGCAATTTAGATGTAAATATTCTTAAATTTCATCAGTTTTCCTTAAAATAAAAGCAGATGAACTACCAAGAATCAATTTTAAATGCAGAATTCTAAGAAAAAAACCTTTAAAATCAGTCCCTATTCTCAGTGCCAATTCATGTCATTTTGTTTCAATAGTTAAATAAACATTTGCATTTATCATTCAATCAGTCAACCACTGGATTATGACTAAATGTAGAGCAGTTGTAAGAGTTTTTCGGGTCTCAATTCTAATAGTACTTGTACAATGCTGTTTAAAATGGCGAGTAAAACTTAAACACTATCAAGCAAATCACTATAAAAGCAAAAGAATATCTTGATTATGCAAACAACTAAAAATGTAACTAACGAGATAAAACTAAGAACCTTGAAATTTTAGAGTAGTGGGTCTATCTCATGGGGGGAAAACATCAAAGCTGGGTTTTAGGTGATTAAGAGGGACATTTTGGAGCTTGATATGCTCCATGGTGAATTGGAAGGTTGTGTCCATTGCATCTGGGTGGAGAGAGAGTAGAGAGCTTAGAGAAATGTCAGCCTAGGTGCTGCAGAAGAATGGAGAAGAAGGACTTGGAAAGTATTATGCTCTTGTGGCCATTTGGAAAGCAACTAGAGACCCTGACAAGAGTAATTTCCATTAATGTCAATAAGCTGATGACAGATCATTTTTGAGGAAGTAGATCTAGACATTATAGGGATTGATGATGGGAGGATTAAACATATTTTAAAAGCATGTTGCAAAACCCATGATTAAGAGCACCATGATTTTAGAACCGGGGAGGATTTTGTAGCCATAGTTGAGGCTCAGAAAGGGGAACGCAGAAGATATAGGAGAAGATGAAGGTGTGGCCCATGGTGTGCCTAGGAGGAGTGTTGGGAGCATCCTGGGAGGATATCCCACTTGGAAGGGCTGGGAAATGGCCCTCCCTACCTTTATCAGGATCTGGGGGGAGTGCAAAGCAGATGACAACACTAAGACTAAAAACAGGAATAGGTGATATTGATCTCGAATGAGTTAGAAACGGTATTTAGAGCTTGAGGGAGTGCAGTGTTTAGAAATGTTTTGAAGAAGCAGACAAGCAGGGGAATAGCTGGAGGCAGATCACATGCTTTTGCCTTCAGCGTTACTCCTGGGCTTCCTAGGTATTTCCTATGAAGTAGAAGGAAGATTTTTGTATAGCAGGGCAAATTCAGTAGCCTATTTAAAGAAGGTAAGAAAGTTAGAGCCTCTGGAGTTGAAGTTACAGGTAGTTAAGAGCCACCTGACATGACTGGGAGCTGCTACCCATGCCCTGGACAACTTGCAGCCCAACCCTACCTGCCCTTGAGTGTTGGAGGTGAGGTGATGCAGGCTCATTGACACAGACCCTGTGAGCAGGTGAGAAACACCTCAACAAGTTCACCTGAACACTGCTGCAAGCTCCTGTAATACCCTCCACTCATGCCCCAATGGTCCCAACAAAGCATCTCTTCTAAACAGCAGTTCCTGATTGGCTGGCATTGTCTGCCTCAGCAATCCATGGTCTTTCAGGAAGCCCTCAATTAGGTCCTCCTACAGGAGATGCCTTTGTAAAGGCATAGCCCCAACATTTGCATTTACTTGTAGAGGTGGCCACCTCTGTTCCTCCTATGTGGGAGTTGTACTCGGGGCTTTCAAAGCAGCAGGATACACTCTACCCCTGAGCCATGTCTCTAACCCAAACATTACTAGATGTTTTAAATTGGCAATTCGTGTGTTTCATTTTGTATAAACAAGCTACTTTATCGAGAATCCAAATGTGTTTAGAAAACATGATGTTCTTCGTTCCTTCTGAGCTCTCATATGACAAACTGTGGTAGACTCAACCTGCCCATCCACCCATCCATGACCCACGGTGGCGCTGTTGAATAAAGAGGTGTGACAAAGGCGAGAGAGAGAGAGAGAGAGAGAGAGAGAGAGAGAGAGAGAGAGAGAGAGAGAGAGAGAGAGAGAGCGCGCGAACGTAGCACTCCCGATTCCGAAAAGTGTTCAGTCCCATGTCTTCTGCAATCTGCTTACTTTAGGCACTACAAGAGCAAATATTGAGTGATGTGGGTGGATTATGACAGAATCCAAGGAATTCTGTGACAATTTGATTTGACTGATGATCAATGGAAGAACACTGCACCATGAACTTTGGTGGAGCAGGGACATGAGTAAAATATCTGACTAAACATTCATGCCTGTAGCTGACTTTTCTTCCACAAATCACACTTAAAACTACGAATCGGCCTGATAAATGACTTGACATCAATGTGACCTCTGATGGATGAGGTGACTGATAATTCATGACATAGGTTTATGCATCCTGTAGAAACTACTGCTAACTTATAAATCATGATAGAAAATGAAGACAGGTGGCTAAGGATGACCAAATTTTCTCATCAACTATGAAATTAGTATGGCTAAAGGTATAGAGACAATAACATGACATGTGTTGAAATGTGGCTCTGAGATTAATCGTGGTCACCTAGCATGTATGTGACCATAGGCTTGCTTCTTCACACAGTGGAAAAAGTAATCATCATTATAAATAAAGAAAACGAGCATTATCCACTAAAATGGTTTGAGAGGGACCACACAAAGACTGTGTAGGACAGAATATGCAGTGCTTATCCAAGTTACCTTTCCCACCTGCTACTCTTTTTGCTCATTGTCTTAAAGGCATGTATATTAGGTCATGATCTTTCTCATAAATCAGGCCTGCGGGTGCTTTCTGAATAACAGGTTGGAAGTACAGGGACAGGTTGACGTTATGTGGGCAGTGACCAAAGTAGAAGATAGGGACATGGAGAAGGAATGAGCCCGAAATAGGACCCATTGTTACATCACTCAGGCCCTGGCTTTAGAAGCCAGTATCATTACTAGGCTAAGTGACTTTAAGTGGCCATGCTCCCAGGCAGTACTAATGAGAGTCCTGACAGCCTGGATCCAAATTTAGACACCCATAATGGCTCTTCTTGGTTTGCAGACATCTTAAAACAGGGACAGTTGATGGGGCATAGGATAGGAAACTTTGCTTCTTGCTGGTTGAGTTTTTAGAGGAAATAGCTCGAAGTAGAAAAGGCTGCACCAGGCTTCCTTTCCTCAAGAAGGGAATTGAGGTGAAGCTAAAAATAATAACCTCTGACCTGACTCTCAGAGTCATGTTGTGTGTGCTAAGCAAAGTTCTAGCTGCTTAATAATTAATATTACTTTAGATAAAGAAGGTAATCACAACAGGAAACAGGGCTTTGTCATTTTCAAGTGGTAAATCGAGTGTTTCTGGAAGATATCCAGAGTACACTACTCCTAAATGACAGTTCAAATTGACAATTATCTTAAATTACCAGAAAGCGCAAGTAATTTCCAAGACTCGGTGAAAAACTAGAATGTGAATACAACATTTTGTGTCTTGCATAACACCCAAATAAGGGAAGGAACATCATCTTGTTAATTTGGAAATGTTTCCTGGGAGATTTTTCATTTACATTTTTCTCCCTCTTTATTGATTTTGATTAAAACATATTTGTTGGGTCAACAAATCAGACATCCATACACATAGTAAGAAAAAAAAAGAATTGAGAGTTAAAACTTTCATATTATGTAAATTTTAAATATGTTTTCCAAATTATGGATGCTTTTTTTTCCTCCAAAACAAACACACGATGCTTGGTTTTCTTAACCATTGGTGAGTTTACATTTTGGGATTCAGACAGCTTAATTTCATGTGATAGCAAAGATGAGATGTCAGAGGATTTGATAATCATCAGACACCAGGCATAAAAATATCTCTGTTGAACTAGCTTTATAGAAATGACATCTTAAAAGCCCTTACACCAGAGCCAGAATTCAGATGTGTGAGCTCCAGTCAAGCTGCCTTTTCTTTTTACGCTTTTTCGTTACTGGTTTTATAAAGTACAGGTAGGTTTTGATCCTCTATATGGTCTGTTTTTCAAGAAAAGCAGTTCTAGGAAAGATGGGATAAGTCCTTGACAGCTTCTGAGTAAATCTCTCCTTTGTGGGGGATACACAGCCTCTGAGACTCACTGACCCTCCTAGACCTCACATCCACTCATGACCCTCCCTCAAGCAGAGAAGTCTTGTCCAATTTGTTCAGGAACAAGTAACAAATCCTACATAAACATTATTGGAGGGTCCAAGCAATCCTCATACTCCACTCAGTTTACTGACATGGGTTTTCATTGGTAATTTGGATACAGCATCAGTGGTAAGCATTTTACATTCCCCCTTTCTTCTGGGAGAAAACACAATTTATTATTTTGATGGTAAGGGTAGTATGGAATGTGTATTGTTTTTAAAAATGTATTTGTTATATATAGTAAACAGAGAAGTGAATTATTTTAAAACAACAACAACAAAAAAAACCCCTCAAATAGTATTTACCATTCTGAACCAAAGATACTATGAAAACTATATGCAATTTTATACACTTAATGCCTGCGCTAGGAACATGAGAATAATCAGTCGGTGGTACAATTTTAACTGATTGCAGTGTCCCTGAGAATGTTCTCTTCCTCCCTTTGGATCTTATGAATCACTAAATACTATCCTGCTAGTCTTAGGAATGTTCCCAAAACCTTTCTGTCTTCTCCTAATCATTCTCTGCCCAGCAAACAAGTTCCTCTTGAGTCTGCTGATCCCTATGGCTTGTGACTAATCACCTACCATCCCTGCTTTTATACCAGGCTCCCATTCGATACCAAGCTCCAGCCATCACCCTCTCTGGAAGCATTAGTTACATATTCTGAACCAGAGCAAAGAGAACTGTAGGTGACTAAAGAAAGTTGATTGTCCAGTCCCCAGTGGTCAGCCCTGAAAATGTACATGAAAGTAACATTATACAAACAGAGTAGGTTATATTTGTGTGTGTGTGTGTGTGTGTGCGTGTGTGTGTGTGTGTGTGTGTGTGTGTGTGTGTGTAATAACTAGTGAAAAAAGAGGCCATGAGTTTTAAGGGGAGCAAGAGGGTTATTTGGCAAAATTTAGAGGGAGGAAAAGGAAAAAGAAATGTAATATTATTATAATCTCGAAAGTTAAAAACAGCTAGACGGTAGAAGGAGGAACGTAATGGTGGAACAGATAGTGGACATTAATCAGCACCTCCTAACCAATCTTCTGTTTGCTTTCCCACAGTGTTTTATGCCATGATATTGAATTAGTGCACAGTGAGGCATACACTGCTTTAGAATAGTCTAGACATTTCATCTAAGAATGAGGTTCTGCTGTCACATGTGTGTGGGTGATGTGACCTCCTCCTGCATTTGGATATTTATTATGTCATTGTGTGGGCACTCTGAAGACCTGCAGGAGAACTCACACCTCCCAGAAACACATTATATATGAAGATGGAACACTGGTTCAAACTCAAGGGAAAGAAATTCAAATAGGACAGCAGATCCCTGCAGTTCTGGGTCCTTGGTGTCAGGGAGGCCTCGGAAAGACGACAGGAAGGCTCACTCCTCTCTCAGTACCTCCAGACATCTACAGACTTCAGAGATCATTCTCCAAGGATTTCCCCCACCTCTGTGGTGCTGGAGGGCAGCTGATGCCTACATTAACACTGCAGGGAAATTGCCTTTGATCATTCAGCAGGATGATCCAGTTCTACTCTGCGGGTCCCGGCTAAACGGAGGTTATTTCCATAGGGTGTTCCATGTCATTTTTCTTTATTTGTGACTTTTGTTCCTTTTCCCAGTGTCATTTTTCTTTCAAATGGACCCTGTCATTTTGCACCCCAAAAGAGAGTACATACTGTAGGTGTCCCAGCTCAATATTTTCAGTGATTGTTTTTAACCCTATTGAATATCTATCTTCATGACATTAATGTCATGGTTTTTTTTCCCCTGGTGGGAAACAGGTTTTTTATTTTGTATGATGGAGAAATAAATCCTCAGTCTGCAAGCAGATGTGTCAGGGGCTTCTTCACTCTCATCTGGTGTATGAGAACATAGAAAGGTTAAAACTGTTCAGCCCAGTTATCGTTGTGTGTGATTCTCTAACATTGATCTGTCTGTCCTGTGGTTGGAATTTTACCACAGCTCGCATAGTGTTGCGCATAAGCCTGTGCATAAGTAAAAATAGACTTCAAGACTATTGAGAATAACACTATACTTATTTACAAAGTCATTTGCATAATTGCTTTCCTTCCCATCTCCACTGCCCCTGTGTTAGCAGGTCTAATAATTACAATTGTTTTTCTTCAAGCAAGCAGGACCTTGCCAGGGGGCTATAATCAACACAGAAATGAAGTCTTTTCCCCACAAGACGAAGTAGAAGCACACAACACAGACACATGGGGCGTCTTTGATGTAGTTGAAATGCCTGCTTCTCTATATAATGTTTGACCCTGTGGGTCTTCAAGGCATAAAATCAAAGATGGAGGGAGTAGCCACAACAATGATGTCCTCTGGGGTGACTGGGGGACGGCGATGCTAAGGAGACATCCTGCTGCCTATAAGAATGCTCCCCTTCCTGTCTGCATGGAGTAAAATGTAATTAGCGATACTGTGCTCTATTTATCAGTGCTATGGATTCTTTAAGTCTTTGTTCTACAATCAACCTGATTGTGCATTTAAAAAGAAAACATGCACTTTTTGAAAGGAAAGGCAGGTAGCAACAGCCATTGGTTTGCAGATGTGTGTGAGCCTTGATGAATTCATTAATAGTTTGTAAAAGAAAAGGGTTAGAGACATGATGGGGAAATTAATAGTTTAATTTTTAAAGTTGTCTCTTCTTTGATAATTTTGTGCAGGTACATAATGCGTGCTGGCTGTTCCCCCTTCTACTCTCTTCAATCTTCCTTCTTCTCCATCAAACACCCTCCACCCTGTGAGTTCTTTTCCTGTATTCACCCCCATTTGGCTTTGTTTTAGGACCCACTGATTTTAGCAAGGAAATCTGTGCAATCATGAGCTTGGAACCATCCAAGTGGTGAGCCTACTGAACTCACCACCGAACACACAACTAAAGAGAGTGACTGTCATTAGATTCCTTCAGTAGCCAGTAATACATAGGAAGTGATGTGGCCTGTGAGTCCCCACCCAACCCATGACTGACTGTTGAGAAGCCCAATCTCTTGTAAGCCCAGTGTAAGCAGTCACAAAGGCCAAGAAAACATTATTGCAATGACTGTGTCATGCCCAGAAAACAACATTCACAGTCCTTTGTACTGTCTTATCGTTTTTAAGTTCTATCTTTTCCTTCTACCAATGTTCCCTGCACCATAGAGGAGATGTAACCAGTGTCTAAGTGTGACCAACACATTGTCTCTGCCCCTTGAGCAGCTGTGAACCTCTACATTTATCCATTCACTGCTGTTCACAGCACAGAGCAGTGTCTCTGATTAATGCTGAGAAATATATCTAGAAGCTGGCCTCTCAAAAGAGCAAGTAAAATACCATGCTACATTAATCATAGTTCAATTCTACATAGAGTAGGGTATGTTTCCCGATGGTAAAAGAGTAAGAACGCTCAGAAGAAATTTGTTAGGTTGACAATGATGCTATGAAACCATAAATTAAAATGTTAATGATGTTACTGCCTGCCTTCTTGATGTGCCTTGATTTACATAGCAAGGAGTGAATGTGGGCAGGGGGGCAGGAAGGATTATAAGAGGCTACTCTGGTTAGTTCATTAAGGCCAACGATGTCATCATGACAATTCCTTTATCCTGAGCTCAAGGAACATGATCCACAGCCCTCAGGATCCTGTCTGCTAACCCCATCACATTGGGTCTTGAGACATCAGCACACACATCTTAAGACACATAAATGATCAGTGCATAACACTGTCTAAAACATATTAGCACCTAACATGATTGTTACAAGTCATAATAACCAGGTTGTATGTAAAGTTCTCTTGCTGCTTTTTTATGTATGGTTGTAGGGATTTGGGGTACAGTTTCTATTACTTTATTTGTCATGGGAGGAGGTCAGTAGCCCTCAAGGCCAGGTTTTCATTTCTGATGATTACATGACAGTCTGCCCTTCAGAACACTGTGAAGCTTAGGCCATAGAAGCTCCATGTTTTGAGCTTGTAGACCTCTGTTTACTTTCTCTTTAGATGTAGCATTTTTATGCTAATTCCAAGGCAGCTCTTTTTTATATTGTGTAGTGTCTAGCACATAGTGTTTCTCCCGTCCATCTTCTTCCGTTGATATAATGTGTCACTAAAGAGTCTAGGAAACAGGCTATTCAATCACCAGGAGCAAAGATACAATGTGTCCCCAGCATCTCTCCCAGGATAGGCACTTTGTAACAGTTGGATTCTTGGCACAGTCTCTGATAATCCTTGGTCATTATTTTCCAAGAAGTTGAGTTTGAGGATAACGTTGATAAAAAGTGACTATAACATAGATAGATGTTACAAACACTCTCGAAATTCTTTAGAAACAGAATATTTGATATAGAAAATGAGAGTTCTGTATTCAGTATAGAAGTTTGGGGAAGGAACGTATATTTTCATATATTATAGGTTTGCAGCTGAAGACTCCTTAATAAAAGGGTGACCTACAAGAGTACGGGATACTGATTTGTTTACTATAAGTTTTATGTGACACATGCATTTTTATAAAGGAAAGGAGAACCTTAGGGAAAGAAAATTTGGATATTTTAGTACTGGGTTTGATGAAGACAGGTTGTTCCAGAATAAATAGATCAGGAAAAGGAGAGAATATCTGACCCACAGGACATGTGCTTGAACAATTGGTTGATGACTGGCAATGCCTCTTAGGGGTGCTATAAGCTCTTCAGGAAGTAGATTCTCAGTGGCAGAAGTAGGCGACAGGGGTATGGACCTTCCTTAGGGTGTTACAGCCTAGCCTTTTCTGCTCTCTTTCCTCCCTCCCTCTCCTCCCCCCCCCTCCTCTCTCTCTCTCTCTCTCTCTCTCTCTCTCTCTCTCTCTCTCTGTCTCGCTCTCCTCTCACTCTCACTCTCTTTCTCTGTTTCTTTGACACAATGTGACCAGATTCTTCAAGATCCATTGACACAGACTGAGCATCTCCACTATGGTGGACTGAAATCCTCTAAAACTGTGAACCAAAATAAGCCTTTCCTTCCATAAGTTGCTACAGTTGAGCATTTTGCCACAGCCATGAGAGAAGCAATTAATATATTAGGGAATCTCAGCAAGGCCTATGATCCAGCCTTGTCTCTGTGACTTTCACTGCTTTTTTCCAAGCTCAGAGAGGCCCAGTCCTTACATAAGAGTTCTGTGGTGTATTTCACAGGACACTCAAGATATCTTAGATCCTATGAGCACCTTCAGGGGACAGCAGTAAGGAAGGTGGAGGACATCCCTGCTTGTCTTTCCTAAAATGTCATAGGGTTGTATAGTGGAGTGGCATGTTCTGATATGACATTAGCATGACTTCCCTCTCTTTTGTAAGTGCATATGTATGCCTTTCTTATATTATAGACTGTAATGCTTTGTATAGGGTAGCCTATAATCCTATGACCACATTGCAGCTTATGCTGCTTGCCTGGGCTACATAAAAGTGTTAGTCTTCATATCTGATCTAATGGTTGTCTTTGTTTCTGGTCCCTTCCTGAGGTAGGGGCATTTTAAAGCTGCACTTGTTTCCTTACCTGGAGATTTTCTTTAACAGTTTGGGTTGCTTGACAGTCTATCAAGTACTGTCAGCCCCCAGATCATGGAAAATATGTGTTGATATTGACCTACAGCTTCCTGAAGACCTAAGAAGTATGGGTTGCAAATCACAAAACATCTCCATCAATTAACTTCATTACCATTGCAAAACTGTGTAGGATTTTATAAGGAACTATCAAATGTAAATAAAATCTTAACAATGGGGATATGAGGGTATAGAGAGGTCAAGAGCACATGCTGCTCTTTCAGACAACCCAAGTTCAATTCTCAGAACCCACATGTGACTTAAACTGTAACTCCAGTTCTAGGGACCTGATGCTCTCTTTTGGCTTCTGTGAGAACTTCACACACAGTGCACTTAAGTGCATACAGGCAAACACTCACACTCATAACACAAATGTAAGCCTCTTTAGATGAAATAATATTCTCATTTGCAAAACTTTCCAAGTTCAGCCTAATTTTTCAGCAATCATGTTAATTTTATATATGCATGTGTATATATTTGTGGGACCATATTGTACATATTTGATATCATGCCTATGTTAATCATAAATGCCTGTAGCTTAGAACCAAATATGGGGTGAGCTTGTCTTAATGTCATGTGAATGTACTTATGATGTGTAGAGTGTCACAGTTTTGTGAGAGTTCATGTTTAAGAAGTTCATCTGTAACATGTAAGCACCATGAATCGTTAGTATGATGTTAGAATCCAATATATCTGGGTCGTGATTCACAAGATGATAAAATAATGATGCAGATTCACAAAGTCTGTGTCAGTGCAGCTTTGAGGTTGTGGCTCACCACTAAAACCCATGCATGCACGCTTAACCGGTGGCTAACAAATCCTCCGACTTGACTACCATAAATGACAATCATTTGCTCACAGTTTTGTGGGTCATAGACAGCTGCTGGCTGGCTTTTTAACTCAGGATTTCCCAATGTTTCAAGTATCATGGTGGGCTGTGTTTTAAACGGGAGCTTAAGCCCTCTTTGAAACTCACCCAGATTTTTGGATAAATTCAGTACCTCAGGGCTCTCTTTGAATCAGCAGCTGGGGCCTTCAGTATCCAGAGATCCCATTCCTTATCATGTGTCTCTTCTGTGTTCAGCCAAACTCCCACATAACATATATTACCTCTATGCTCTGAATCTTCTTGACTTCTGTTACCAGTCAGTCAGAACCTCAGGCTTTCAGTGAGTTTAAGAGATTAAATTAGGTCCAAAATAGTCTTTGATATCAACATTAGATGATTAATGTGCATAATTTTGTCTGCCTTCTAATCAATTTCATATAGTATTATAGCTACATCAAGGCTAAAGCCTCAGGAATAGCTCAGAATTCTGCTGACCACTGGCTACCAAATGAAGGATACCCTCATGATTTCGTACATAAGAAAGCAGATGGGTTTTGGTGTCCACAGGAATAACATCTCACATCCAGCACAGCAAATTCTGCCTTTAAACTTCCAAAAAACAAAACTGTCAAAATATTATTTTCCTTTGACTGAAACAAAAAAATCCATTCCATCAAGATAGTTCAATGGTATGTTCACATCCATACTAGAATGTAACAGTCTACACTGAAAATCATGCCCAGTTTTCAAAGAATCATGGATTTAATCGATTCATATCATCACTTCAGTATTTAACATTTAACCATCTTAGGCATATCTAAGTCTGAAGGAAACAGGCCATGTTATTAGAAGAATAAAAACAAACCATGCATGTGTTCTCATAGTGCAAAGTAGAGTATTCTGACTGGCATATTATAGATGATAGACAGACAGAAGAAAATTATCAATAGATAGATCAATGATGGATACATGATAGATAGAAAAATAGATGATAGCTAGACAGGCTGACAGAGAGTCAGGTAGATAGGTAGATTATAGATAGATGATGGATAGACAGGTAGATAGATGATACATAGGTGATAGATCAATGATAGATGCTAAGTAGATTGACAAATAGGCGATAAATAGTAAATAGAAAGATGATAGAAGATAGAAGAAAGACAATAGATAACAGATAAATAGATAACAAGTAGATAAATAGCTTTATTATAGACAGTAGGTAAATGGATAGATGATAAATAGATTATAGATGATAAATAATAGAGAGATGCATAGATGATAGGTAGACAGATGATAGAAAATAGATGAATAGATGATAGATAGCAAGCACATAGAAATGTAGATGATATCATTAAACCACTCAATTGAGAACGGGACCCCCATTGAAGGAATCTTAGAAAGAACTGAAAGAGCTTGAAGGGGCTTGAGACCCCATATGAACAACAATGCCAACCAACCAGAGCTTCCAGGGACTAAGCCACTACCCAAAGACTATACATGGACTGACCCTGAACTCCAACTGCATACGTAGCAATGAATAGCCTAGTAAGAGCACCAGTGGAAGGGGAAGCCCTTGGTCCTGTCAAGACTGAACCCCCAGTGAATGTGATTGTTGGGGGGAAGGGTGGTAATGGGGGGAGGATGGGGAGGGGAACACCCATAGAGAAGGGGAGGGGGAGGGGTTAGGGGTGTGTTGGCCTGGAAAACCGGAAAGGGGAATAACAATTGAAATGTAAATAAGAAATACCCAAGTTAATAAAGATGAAAAATAAAAGAAATGTAGACGATAGATAGATAGATAGATAGATAGATAGATAGATAGATAGATAGATAGAGAGAGACAGACAGACAGAGATAACAGTTAGATATAAAAAAATATAGAAATGTTGACAGATGCACTGTATTGCCCTAATCAGTTTCTTGCACATTTGCCTTAGGGACCTCATGAAATCTGAGGCCTGAAAACCTAGAAGATGGTTGTGAAAGGAGCAGAGTTGCCATGGAGGAATGACCATAGAACCTTAGGAACAGTAAAACAAATAGTCAAGGTGACTAACAGTGTTTGTAAAAGACAGGGGCAGGCAAAAACCTCTAGGGAACCATGTCAACAGGCCCTTAAGATCAGAATAAAACATCAAAACTTACTTCTTTGTGGCTAGTTTATGAACCCTAAATAAAGCATGTGTCTTTATATATGCAGGGAATAGCAATGGGGTCTCTATAATTATTTTAAAACTCATAACAGGAGGGCTGATAGCTTCAAGTAACATGTATCAAAATTTATGCCATATCTCCATGCACGTATTAAAATTTATAGACTTCGTATTGGAGTTCAACTTGAAGTATTACCACAGTGCATGGCACATGGATCACCCCCAGGGAAAACACTGCAGCGTAGTTAGCCTCGGAGACAAGGACCATGAATAATTCAACTAAAGGAACGGCCAAAGTTTGAGACAGAAAGATATTAAATTTTCAATATTCTGAAAAACTGATTATTCCTGGAAGAGGGACGTTAGAAAGCTGGCTAGTCTTAAATAACTGTACACCATTCAATTAGGAGTGCCACCATGTGGCACAGATTTCTCCCTCATGTTATTCCTCTATCAAAATAGAATGTCTATTAACATTGTGAGAGATTCCCACCCATGTTGACTCTGTAGATGTTGCTTCCTCCCCATGACGCTGTTTCTTGCGGACCAGCAATGTGCCTCCTCTGACATCTCTGAGTGGATGGGTAGTGGAAATGCGATGCAGCCATCATCCTCCTCAACATGACTCAGGACTCCAGAGGAGTTGCCGTGAAGAGACATACCTACACGGAACGATACATTTAAACCTGACATGCAAACTTAACTTTAAAACACCTTGAACCTACACAAAAATTTTACATGCAGTGGGCCGCCTGTGACCCCAGTGTTTTCTGAGGTGTCTCTGTTTTCGGTGAATAGCATTACAATCCTTGAGCTAATGCACAAGATGTTCCATCCACTTCCAAATCTATTTCGTTCGCCTCTGAACACCTCCCAGGTCTGTTTTCCTCTGCACACATTTCTCCTACCCCATCGAGTTCTCAAGGCCTCCCCTGCTGATTGCTCCATCTTCTAAAACCACCCCCCCACTCTCAGTTCCCTGCTTTCTCATCTCCACTCTGCAGCCAGAGGGATAATGGAAACACTCATCTCACCATCTCATCCCCCCGACCTTAAAGTCAATTACCAGTGGAGTAAAAGAAATCACAACACATATTGCTGCTTGGGTGCTGTCTCTGTGCTCCTGGAGTCACCTGGAGAACTCTTTCTGGCTTATCCTTTTGTCTCTAGCCCAGACCTTGTCTTCTGCCCTTGCTATTGAACATGGCGTATCTTCAGATTACTCTATTGCTAATCGTATCAGATAGTTATATCATTCAGATAATCCTATCATATCGGATAGTCATGTCATATCAGATATCAAATCATTCAGATCATCACATCATTCAGATTATCATAGCATATCAGATAATCATCATACAGAAAATCATATCATCAAATCATCATATCAGATCATCTCAGATAATTATATCATCCAGATAATCATTCATGTATCCCGTGCCTCCCCATCCACACAACTTGTATTCTGGTTCTTTAAATAAAACAAAAACAAAAACAAAAAAAATATGACTTCTTTTAGAGTGTCCTAGTTTTCGGCAGACTTGGTTAGATAGCCTCTCAGATTTAAGTGAGCATTTTGTTTATATAATTATAGAAGGTAGGGATGCAGCCATGATGAAAAGAAATTCCACAAATCCTTCACCCAATTTCCTCCAATGGCACAACCAGGGTTTCAACAGTAACACCGTACATCATCCCAGGGTGGCTGACGTGCATCCCCATATTTGTGAGCGTGTCTATGTGTGAATGTGAGTGTCTTATGTGTGCAAATGTGTGTGTATGTATCTGTGTGTATATATGTATGTGTGTATGTAATGTATGTGTGTGTATATATATATGTGTGTGTGTGTGCATGTATGTGTATATGTATGTGTGTATGTGTGTATATGTGTGTATGTGTGTATGTATGTGTATATGTATGTATGTGTATATGTATATATATGTGTATGTGTATGTATGTGTATATGTTTGTGTATGTGTGTATATGTATGTATATATATGTGTGTATATGTGTGTATGTGTATATGTATGTGTATATGTATGTATGTGTATATGTATATATATGTGTGTATGAATGTGTATGTGTATATGTATATGTGTATAGGTGTGTGTGTGTATGTATGTGTATGTGTGTATGTATGTGTGTATGTGTATGTGAGTGAGTGTGTGAGTGTGTGTGGCAGGGTAGGGAAGGAGCATGCACATGTGCGTAGCCATGTTCTGTGTTTTCACATGTGTAGTTTTTTGTGCATGCCCCCACAGACACAATGCAGTTTATCTCAGGAATCCTGTGTTGCTCTATTGCACTCTTCCCCACCTTCTCCTCTCCTCTTCTAGACACCTACTCATTTGTTCACTTCACCTTTCATGCCTTTTTAACCATCCATGTATATGTCTGCTGTCGCTCTGCTCGTACATTCCCTGTCAGCTTTCATGAGGTGGCCACTGTCCTGCTTAGGTTTCATTGTGCAGCTCACTTCCAATCTCAGCTGCATTGCTGTGTGCAAAGGAGATCACTCCATTGGTCTAGCTGTTCCTGCAGTTCAAAGACCAACAAAGTAACTAACGCATGGTCAGAAATGTGATGCCCAGAAACCAATGTGCTAAACCAAACCAAACCTGAGCACTGGATCTTCCACATGAGATTCCCATTGGCTCTGACGCACAGTGAAACCAGCTGGGACATGAGCCAGCACTGGCAGGAACATCTGGTTGCTCACTGTTGGGGAGGCTGTGCTTTATGGGTGATATCAAAGGTGCAGCTTCTGCTGATGGGCCCCAGACAGCACTGCAGCTACACATCACTACAGAGAAGATGATCAGAGTGAGCCTAACCTCAGGGTCAAAACCACAGCATCACTGGCCAGTGGAGGGCGTTTTGTGAGAATCCTACTTAATGAGATACGCTCTGACCCTGTTCAACTCTATATGTGACATTGTACACCAGTGTTCATAGTTTAAGTAGACACTGACACACATGCATGCACAGACAATCAGACACATGCGTGCACAGACAGACAATCAGACACACGTACACACAGACAGACAATCATACACAGGTACAGGTAATAAGTACCCGATTCTTCCACAAACCACAAACCACGGGTTTTGAAACTCACAGAAAAACAAATAAACAAAAGTGCTACACTAGGAGAGAATCAACTCAACCACAAAAGCAGACCTGTGTACAGAGAATGAAAATCTTACCAGCTAAGCAAGGGGCTGTCTACTTCCCAGGGGAGTTGGAAGCAGAGCAAACCCATGTGCTTTAATACAGTGAAACTATGATTTGTTTCGTGTTGGGAAGAGAAAATAACAGGAGATGGCACGTAATTACACAAAACAGGTGTGAGGGTTTTTGTCGCTGTTGCTGGGTGGTAGCAAAGCGAAACCAAGACTAGCCCCGTGGCTGGTATCTGCTAGTGTGTCATGGGAGAGAGGGAGGTCCATACTGTCTGCAATATATGCAAATGACTTGTCTGCTCCATCCCCGTCACCCAACATGACATCCCCTTGACTACATGACATGGCCAGAGCACCTATCCTCTCTTGCTCTGATTTGGTGAGATCAGGAAAGAGATTACATACCTAACACCACTCCCCAGGGACCTGAAAGTCAATAAGATAATGTATGAAGAGCTGGGGTGTGGCTCAGTAGTCAAGAGAGGGCATTGTATAGCAGGGCAAATTCCCAAGTTTAATCTTCATCCAGCACCACGTAGATGCAGTGCAGTGCAGATTTGATGCAGCGGCGACTTCATCCTGTCACTGGGGAAATGAAAGCAGAAATCCTGGGAGTCCAAGTCATTCTCACTCTTTGCCACAGAGAGTTTTAGGCTAGCCTAGGCCACATGAAACATTGTCTTTAAAACAAGTCTAAAAAACGGTGATTTTTCATGAAATCAGTACCTCAGTTGTCTCCTCCTAGAGTAGCAGAGTTCCCTGGGTTCAGCTGATCGTGAACACTCCCTTCTCCAAGCACGTCTTTAAAATGCTGATTACATTTATATCATGCCCTTCAAGGATAAAGGACAGGTCATCCGAGAGATAACCCACATGGTGAAAATGCACCTCGTGCTAACAGGACAAAGAAATTACAGCTATTTCCCTAAATGTTTAATTTTGGAGTAAAACCTGCGGGGTGCCTTAAATTTCTGTTTAAAGATAATTTTTTTTATATCTACAGATAAACTTGTCTTTTTGAAAACACATTAAAATAAAGAGAATCAAGTGGCACACCTTGATAGGTTCGGTAACTTAGCTATAAGAAAAATTATGCGTAAGGAAATTAAATGAACCAGTGAGGAAAAGGAAAGCAACTTAGTAGACAGTTGGGAGGAGCGTGTATCAATTCACAGAAGGCAGGATCGTAAGGAATTCGTGAACACACACTTAATTTTATGATAACATGCTTCTCCTCGAATGGGAGGGTTTGACTATCAACGTTGAACAAAATGATTTAAAGATACGTTCCGCCCTCAGATTTATTTAGTCTCTGGATTTGTCAAATGCACTCTTTGCATTAATCAGATCAAAGCTCTCTCTGATTGCACAGTACTCTACTAAACTCTTAACCTGCCTACAACTAGCACTGGCTGCTCCTAGGAGGAGGCTGTGGAAACCCTCGGAGATGAAAGTTAGGATTTCAGTTCTTCCCACATCCTTCGTGTCTAGGGAAAGGGGCTGGAATGATTCTCATAGTGTAGAGATATGACAGGATGGATTCTATGGACCATTAACAGATGAATGCTCTGTCCCCACACTAGAGGACTTCAGTGAAATCAGGATAGTGAATCCACCCTGTGTGTCTTTATTTTCAAGATAGTGAGTAATAAGTGTGCCCATATATTTTGTAATTTTGAGGGATATAACACAAATATATCCATATAAACTAGAGTTTAGTTGATGATTCAGAAATATCCTCGGGTCACTATTTATTGTGGTCTTGGGGTTGGGGATTTAGCTCAGTGGTAGAGCGCTTGCCTAGCAAGCACAAGGCCCTGGGTTCGGTCCCCAGTTCCGGAAAAAAAAAAAAAAAAAACTATTGTAGTCTTATAGGTCCTGAAAGAAGACCCTGGAGAGTCTGGAAAATTCAAACAGGACTTTACCAATGTCTTTCTGGCCTTTTCCAGCCTCTACTGTCCATTCAAGGCCATGGTTGATAATATTGACACTTATGTGCCTGCATAATTCTTACCCACTACTGTTTATGATCCTCGTAACTTAAGAAATGCTTGCACATTGGGTAACAAGCACATACATTGCAATGATGGCAGACAGTGTGACTTGTCCCTTTGACTTCCATATTATACCAAGGTCACCCATATCTAGCCAAGATATCTTGTCTAGCTGTGAAAGATAGTGCCCATGTGCTCTGTAAGTGCCCATAGTTTCATGATATGTTCTTTTGCCATGGTAATGTGGGACAAAATGTTAAAGTAGGCCATTCATACAGGCAGATAATCTAAGAGGTACATTTTTATAAACAGTGCTTAATTTTATGTGGTATTTGGGTTGAGAATTTCATTCAATCTTGTTTATCACTTAATACGGCTCCGACGCATTTAAAGAAATAAAAGTGTCGAATTTATTAATAAACACGGCTTGTCGGTAGGTCGCATTTACTGAATTGAAACACACAAATGTTATTTAATGTTTTATGTGAAGATACATTTATAAAATGAAAAGCCAGATCTGACACTGCAGGTTTAAAATTAGTTAAGTAGGCATTAATGTTGAAATCTTGGGAGAATTAATCCAAGTTCCAGAAGTTAATGATCTGTCCATAGACAAATGGTCCCAGAAGGGCCGTCGAGAACCCAAATAGCTTAGATGTATTTTCATGCTTCAATACTTAGTAAAAATGGAGGAAGGAGGAATGATAAGTTCTTATGACTGTCAGGCTAGGCCTTGGCACTGACATCCTCAAGTGGAAATATTTGAGATACTTTCTCTGATGTACTCAAGTAACTGACACGTGGGGGTGAGCCATCTCCTGAAGCCAGGTTAAGTCAGCAGCCCCTCCCTTTTTTTTCTCCCTGTCCTGCCATTTTCTCTGGTGTCCCCCTCTTATATGGTAGCTTCATTAAGTAGCTGTTGATCTTCAGATCCTATACACCATGATACCTAGGGGGAAGTAGAGGGAAGCCTCTGTCTCAGGACCACCAACAATGGTTCTGAGAATTGCTTGGCAGGAGCATTTAGGTCCTATGACCATTCATGAACTTGGGTATAGAGGTACCAGCTGTCAAAGTGCTCAGTAAGTGATAATGAAAGAGGTATTGATAGGATTGGGAGGGGACAGAATATACAAGTAACTAACAATGTGAGCTATTGGGGTTCCCATGAACCTCTGACATAGCAGGATTCGAGGAGAATAGCTTTCAGAATTTGGAAGAATAAAAAAAAAAAGTCCAAACTACACAGGGTTCCCCATGTAATCCCCTCCTATTCGACTCTTCTAAATTTGTCCGTCTTCTGATACCATTGAGCGATTCATAAGAGACAAGTCAATTATGTTCCTATAAGTACATGCAGTCTCAACAAAGCAGTAAAGTAAGGCTCACTGTGTCCTCAGAGAGTTTGTGACTGAGGGTGGGGAGAGGTGACATTGTTCAGGTCATATCTTATATGCTGCCTACATTCCAAATATCTTGAAGGCACAGGGTGTTGATAGACTCCTAGATATCTCTGTGGTTCAGCATTACTTTTCTACTACACAAAAGCCCTGTGTGCTTAGCTTTAATGGCCAATGTATTACAATCTAGAATCCCCCATGGAGAAAGTCCCAGTGAGAGGCTGCCTGCATTGGGTGGCTAACTTGAGGGAATGCCTGTGGACAATTATTTTGATAACATGATGTGGGAAGACCTACATGTGACAATTCCCCAGCCTTTGTGTCCTCAAGTGGATAAAATAGAGAAATCTGGTTGCACCCTATGCACGAATGCATTCATTTCTCTCTGCTTCTGAGTGAGGATGTGATGTAACCAGATGTATAGTGGCAGATCTGGTATATGAAAAGGACCACAACTTTCTGGTTCAGCTCTCAAGTCTCTGAGTCCTTTGTGAAGCAACATTCTGTTTCTGTGTAAACTCCTTTATGGATGTTGAACTAAAAGGGTGGAAGCAAGAACCTGCCCAAGTCCATTCCACCTTTCACTTTCCAGTGGCGAGAGAACTCTAGGAAGTCACAGTTTTCGTCATGTGGAGCCCCGTGTCCAGTTGTTCCACTCCACTGTGACCATCCTTCAGGCGTTGGCAGGTGGCTTAGAGGTGTCTCTGTGCTGTTGGTGTTTAGCCCTTCCTCCAGTGTTGTCCCTTACACACTACCTATCACTGCTTGCTCTGGGGAGCTTCCTTCTGGTCATTGTAGCGCAGTGCTCCTCTAGGTGATGTCTTTCATGAAGAAGGAGTGTGGGCCCCTCCTTGTTCATGGTGGAAATGCCTCCAGCTGTGAGAGGCCAAGACCATGCAAGCGTGTCCGCTCCCACGTCAGCCTGAGAGAGCTCACCACAGGCCTGCCATTAGCTGTGATAAAGAGCAGCTCACTTACAGAGATGGGCCTGCAGCCTCGCATCTATGCTAATTAAGTTTCAGCCCCCGTAGAATGCTAACCATTATGACCTTCAGACCTGCAGGCTCTCTCCTAGCTCCGTCTTTAGACAAACTGGGAACGGATCAGCTAAGTCGATGGAAAATGTTCTGTTTTACGTTGGTTTCCAACCTATGCAGGCAAGAGGATTCTTGGGTTGTAAAAACACAAACAACCTTTGTTTTTCTTTAAATATGGATTTATAGCACCCAGTTAAAAATTATTTTTATGCCGTGGAGGGAAGGGCAGCAGTCCAGCCCAGACATTAGGCCACCTGGGACAGCATGTAGCCAGAGTAGGTCACTGGCCTCCTCACACATGAGAGAGCTCCCTGCTGCAGTTCCTCAGGATCAAAGGGAAATTCATCTCTCGGTGATTCTCTGAGGTCCTGCATAACTACCTCAGTGCTTTCTACGAGAGTTCATCTCAGAATAAAGTCAAGAAAGGAAAAAAAATTCAAGGGCAATTGCTGAAACCAACTTCATGCCTCTCAACAGCTGCTGTATACACTACCATTCTATCCTCAAGCATGTGCTAGTTGAAGATCACATGCTCTGTGAGAGGAGACCATGGTAACTGTGAAGGGTTCAGCCATGGCAATACAGTTACAAGGAAGACCTTGGCATGCATTTACACACATGCATTTATACTTATACACACACACACATACACACACACACACACACACACACACACATTTATATGTAGGTCACTGATAAAAAGAATGCTGCTTTGAGTTGCAGAGGGCTTGGTCCCAAGAGTTGTATAATAACTATACTTTGTTGAAGAAAACATAATGTTAAATACTATTAGTTTTCATGGCCTATATGGGTATAATATTTCTCTAGTTCTTCATATGTTTGGAGGCATTACTTAACGGAAAAGATTTCATGTCTTTATCTGAAGGTAGCAAAGTGACTAAGAGGTGATTCAGTGACGATGAAACTGAAGGATCTTGTCTATGTCATTTATTGCATGTGTTGAAACATGGATGTGCTGTGTCCCCATTAATGTCTTATTGCTGTGAAGAGACACCATGACCATAGCAATTCTTATAAGGAAAACACTGAATTGGGGCTGGCTTATAGTTCAGAGGTTCAGTTCATTGTTTTCATGGTGGGAAGCATGGCAACATGCAGGTAGACATGGTGTTGGAGGAGCTAAGAGTTCTACACCTTGATCTGCAAGCAGCAAAAGGAGACTGTGTACCATACTAGGCATAGCTTGAACAATTGAGACCTCAAAGCCCACCCTTACAGTGACAACTTCCTTCAACAAGGTCACACACCTCCTAGTAGTATCACTCCCTATTGGCCAAGCATTCAAACATATTAGTCTTTGGGGTTCATTCTTATTCAAATCACCACATACTCTACATGACTTCAAATTATAAATTATGATAGCATCAAATCATGCTGTAAGCATTAACTGGGGTACTGTGTGTAAGGTTTGTGCCTAGCACAGGTGAGATATTGATAAATGTTAAAATCAGTAAATTTTTGTTAGATCTTCTTCATGTGTTCATAGATCAATTGAATCTTCTTGTCTATGAATTAGGGGAAACTGGAGCTGCCTGTCAGCCTGGCTGTGTTCCCACTAGCTTAAAACCATGCTGCAGAAAAATCAGAAGTCGTCAAGCATATGCCCCTTTTATTCTCCTTTAAAATAAGAATTTCAGGTCTATGAGCAAATTGATCATATACTTCCAATGAAATGCCTACATTTTCTACCCATGAGCCAGAGGGTAGAAAAAATTGTATTAAATATCTGTGATTAAGAAAATTATGATACACTGAATGCATCCTGAGTTCAACCTTACATCGTTTAATTAAAATAATTTTGAAAATGAATAATCCCATAAATGTGACTTCCCATATGTCAAATAATATTTACCACCCACTACTGTGAGTCAGGACAATGAGACTGAGTATTCTTGTGTTATAAGCCAATAGTCTAATAATGCTTGTAATTATAGTATTATTTTGGTTTACATTGTTTCTCTCAGTTCTAGGTTCATTGGCAAGGATAGAATCAGGAATAAAAGAAGTGTTGGGAGGGTGACAACCAGAATCAACAGGGAGAGTCCTCTTACGTAGGTTGTACTGTCTGACAGTGTTTTCCCTGTGTTAGCTCAGACTGGCACACAGGAAGCCCTCTCTCTGGAAGCAGAGGTGACCCATGCAGTTGTATAAGTAATCACCAGTCACTATTTCCAAGACTAATACATTTTATGCTATGGTGCTAGATCTTTTCATTGTACCATTTAAATGCTTTTCTGCTCCATGCCCACATTAGTAATCTTGTAATGTGGAAAGTTTCCATGGCCTCCTGGTTTGTCTCCTTTCTTCATATAACCCTCAGAGCCTACTTGAGTCTTAGGACAAACCAGATGCTTTCTGATACACTGTAGCTCTGACCATGTGAATTCAGATGTTGACTCCACTCCATTCTTCTGTGGACCCTGTGCTTTGGGTTTTCTATCTCTGATTCATGAAATGAGGACAGCAGGGGTGTCTTGTCTGTAGAGTTGACCCTTGAAGGTTGCTAAGGTGATGGATCATCATCATCCTGTTGTTTGTTACTTAGTTGCTTGAACACTTGTTACATTGTTGCAGCTGTAGTCTGCCGGCCTTTCTCATCTGTCACGCACATCTGCAGCAGGAGACACACTGTAGGGGTAAAAGCATGGATGGAGAATATGATGTGGTTCTTTGTCTTTCTGAGAGAGATCCAGGGTGACACTGAGAGGGACTCTCTGAATGATGCTCTTCAGCCAAGTTCAATGACATGAGAAGCACGTCAGAAATGAGGGAGGGGTCCATACAGAAGCTTTATATCAGAAAGGAACTCATCAAAACCATGCCTGGAATGGAATACCCATAAAGAATGCTTTAGGAGACAGAGGCAAGAACGATGTTGAGGGGCCTGTGTTTAAGGATCTGCAGGCCCACTGGAGAGACAGGTGCTATTTTAGAAGGAAATAGCATAGATTGCAGTAGATTAAAGCAACTCTCAGAAATGCTGAAAAACTGAGCAGAAAAGGCTGGAGTGGTTTCACTGGTCCTGTGGGCTCTTTAGGACCTTTCTAGAGGGAGGAAGGTAAGAAGCTGGGGGGACAGCCCCAGGACACATGAATCTAAAAAAAACCACTCTGGTGTTGCCTGCAAGCAAGCACTAATGTCTGTCATACACTGTCACTTTTGATTTATGGGCAGATCGATTTGGAAAGAGCCTGCTGGGTGTCTTACTAAGTGGTTGTGCTTCAGTGCCCCAAAACTGAAGCTGCCCCTGGGTAAATGGAAGTCATAAAACTTTTCAAGTACAGGGGAAAAATTGAATAAGGAGAGAAGGGACTGGAAGAGGAAAACAAGAGGTTCGTTTCAAAGAATTTTGTGGGTATAAACTAACTAGAAAATTTTTAAAAGTTGAAAGGGATTTAAGTTTTTAGTTCGTGAGTTCCAATTTACAGAATACTTATGTTCATAAATATGAGACTAAAGGGGAATTTAAAATGAAAACAATTCAGAGTAGTCTATTGAGGTCAACAGAGATGAATGGAATATGAAATGGTCTGTGAGTCGCTTTGTTGAAGGGAGGATCAAAGAACGTCATTCTTCCTTGCATGTCATATGGCCAATGTGCTTGTTGTTGCAAATTCCTTCATAGACTTGAGGACAGAGACTGGAATGAACTGGTGTGGCATCTTTAACAAGCACATGTCTGTGCTATTGCTGTTGGTCCCACTATTACAGCAGCAGTTCCCCAGGGGCTGTCCTGGTATTCAGGGCCCTGTCTAATCTCATCCCCTGGAGGGTGAGATGCCCTTCTGAAAAGCAGAATAGAAGCTAAGAAGGGAACAGAAACGTAAGAAAACACTACTGTGGGGATTGGCTGAGAAGGCACTAGGATTACACCTTCTTTGTCTCCCTTTTCTCCTTCCTTTTTCTCTTCTCACTCTTCTACCTTGTTTCTATCCTACCTTCTCCCCACTATCCCTCTTTCTGGGCCTCTTTCACCAGAAGTGAGCCACCAGGCTGTGAGCTTCTGTGTGAAGAGACCGTATCACATGGTCAATAGCTCATGAAAATTGAAGCCCTCCCTCTACCCAGCCTGTGACAAACTGACTCCTGCCACAATCCAATTATGTAACTAAGTGTGGGAAGATCTTCTTTTCCTATGGGAAGACAACAAGCCCCATGCCCCACTCCCTCATTACCTTCTGATACCCAGTAGTGAAGGTGACAATTTACTCCTCACAGGGGCCCCTACCAGTGGAACACCCCTTGTCACCCAGTCAAGCTCTTCTCAGTCTTATACCTTGCTCAGCAGTCTTATCACAATAAAAGAGGGCGTGAGGCACCAGATGCTCTCCTATAGATCCCATGTCTTTCTTTGCCTTCATTTTCATGATCTGATCTGTTTATAGCTCTTTGATGCAGATTTTGGAAAACACACACAACAAAAGAGGGTAATTCAAGGAGATCAAAAGTAACATTCCAGGCACCACTCTTTAAGAAGCATATGCAACCTCTTTTCTCTCAAAGTCTATATGTGAAATTCCTACTGGATGAAACATGGAAGAGAGTATATCTACTGTGTCACCATCCAGGTGACCCCACCTGGACCCTCGGTCCATGCGCATCTTACATCTCTGTGACCCCGCATGATATACTGGTATGTTCCAGTTTCTGCAGGCTGAAGCTCTCTTTACAGCCTCATTAAAGTCTCTCTCTTTTTCTTCCAGGTCAGGTCCCCTGGCTGGCATCTGCTAGCAGTAGTTTTAGGTAGGAAGTGATGTCATTAGTCATCTTTGGTGAAGGCTGTGGGTCTGTCCCCTCCCGTAGTTCAAAGAAGCAAAACCTTCCGTTAACTTTGCAAGTCCATCGCCCCAGTGGCAGAGAAGAATGGGGCTGATCCACATGACTCGACTTTCAGGGCATGTCATGCTCACTAACAAACCTGGAGAGAAGGCCAGTGCAATGCGCTCAGTGAGCCTCCCCTGCTGCACTCACTGAGAGGCATTACATCATCCTAAGTATGAAGAAACTCTACAAGCATGTGGGGTTAAGAGGCGGTGATTAACGTCAACCGAGTGTCTCTGAAGATCATGTTTAGAGCATGATTGATTGTCTGTCCACACGAACAGAAATTGAAAGGTGCC
Source organism: Rattus rattus (assembly GCF_011064425.1). Classification (NCBI taxonomy): domain Eukaryota; kingdom Metazoa; phylum Chordata; class Mammalia; order Rodentia; family Muridae; genus Rattus; species Rattus rattus. The sequence goes on from NC_046166.1 coordinate 74,519,427, forward strand.
GTGAGTAATTAGCAAATGTAATTTAGACTTGGGATGTCTCTGACCCCGTAAAGCTGTTCGGCTCATTGGCATCAAATGCCCACCGTTTTGTTATACGTCGCTGTTGGACAGAGTTTACAGGTCATTTTGGAGTGTGACTTTTCAGACGATTTTTCTAGATGGATTCTTTCAGTAAAGATTGATAAACCCCATCTAATATACATTTTATGGCATGAATTGTCACAACCTCCCACTATAAGCCGGTAACAAAGTAAAATGACCTCTCTGTCACAGGTTGGTTCTTATGTAAAACCTGAAGAAGAAGAGGTCATGAGTTTGAGGGAGAGACGGATAACATAGGAGGAATTTCATGGGAGGGGGTGGATAGAAATGACGTACATACGCAATTCACATATGAAATTCTCAAAACAATAGAATATTTTAATTAAAAAAAGTCAAAAGTTGCTTTGATAACCACTTGAATAAAAAGGGTTTTTCTTTGCCACCTTAAATGACACTTTTAAATAGCACAGAAATAGTACTCTCTCTCTGTATAGAAATTAAATAAAAATTCTTGAACTGCTAGGAGATAGTGGCATGCACCTTTAGTCTCAGCACTTGGAAGGCAGAGGCAAGCAGATCTCTGTGAGTTCAGGGTAGACTTAGTCTACAGAGGGAGTTCCAGGACACCCAGGGCTCGGGAGAAACCCTGTCTCAAATCAACAGACAAAAATTCCTTGGACCAGGAAGTGTTCTGATGTCTCTGTTGCAACCTGTACTGTTTAAAATAACCACGCATTAATGAGTAACACAACATATACTTATGTGTTATCAGCATCCCTGTTAGCTTGTCCTAAAGCAAACCCTGAGGTCAATGTCTTCATTCACATTAATTCACATAATCTTAACTCGTTTAAAAGCTGTCTGGTTGAGTGTCTTCTATCGTGATGATAGGAAGTTGTACTTTAAGTTGTATGTGCAGAGTCCCCTGTGTTACCAGGCTCTCTCATTAAACGGGAACTGTGATGTCCATTAGAATGCCCTATAGGGTGGTAAGGTTGTGTATCTGTGTTGACCAGTGGGTGATGGAAAACTTGTAGTAGGTCTGGTATAACGGAAGAGCTAGAGTTTAACTCTACATTAGTCTGTGATTAAATATCCACGTGGGTAGGTACCATATGGGGGTTGGGGTAGCTCCAGGGGAAAAAAAGAAAGAAAAAGAAACAGAGAAAGAAAGAAAGAAAGAAAGAAAGAAAGAAAGAAAGAAAGAAAGGAAGGAAGGAAGGAGGGAGGGAGGGAATAAGAAAGAAGACAGACAGACAGACAGACAGACAGACAGAAAGAAAGAGAAAGAAAGAAAGAAAGAAAGAAAGAAAGAAAGAAAGAAAGAAAGAGGAAAGGAGGGAGAAAGGGAGGGAGGGAAGAAGAAAGAAGAAAGACAGACAGTCAGACAGACAGACTGAAAGAAAGAAAGAAAGAAAGAAAGAAAGAAAGAAAGAAAGAAAGAAAGAAAGTTAAAAGAGACAGAAATTTTATTAATTAAAAAGTTCTTTGGTTAACTCTTCTTTGGGCCACAGGGAATCTTGAATCTTGAGTTGCTTGTGAATACATTACTTTCAAGAGCTGTCTGCAATCCTGAGTAAACCCTAATCATTTGGATAACTAAGCCAGCAAGAGCTCCACGGAAATGATAGCTTGTGGCCCGAATTCTGAGCCTGCTATTCTCGCCTCAGACAGCACCTGGGTATTATACAGTAAAAGCCCTCACAAAACATCTTCTTCCCACCCCCACCCCACCACCACTCTTGTCGGTTCCCCTTCTATTGTTCTGACAGTCGCTCCACCCCTTTGGGAAGCCAGGTTTAACTTCTTACTGCCTCTTTTCACTTTACCATTTAGAGGCGCTGCCCTTTCCCACCCGTGGCTGCTCAGAGGGTCGGCTGGTATTATGAGCTCAGGAAGTGCGTGTTTACAGGAGTATGTCTACACAGCTTTCCTGTCGAAGGCCCCTCAAGATGCCTGATAATGCTATTCCTTTCCTCTAAGCCTGTCTTGTGAGCAGATGAGAACCCAGCAGGCCCTGCAAGGCGCATCTCACAGTTCACAAACCGGAGCCAGCCCTTGTCCAGGCCTCAGAGAGACAATGGCAGGGGTGGTGTGCGATGGGGCTGGGGTGGGGGTTGAGGGGTGGATCTTTTGTTTGTTTCCTGTTTCCGTGCATCCAAAGCCAGGAGTCATTTCTGAATATCTGTGGCTCTCTTGCTCTGTTCTAATCTCATTCCACAATCATTGCCTTTTCTTTCCTACATTGAATTAATTAAATTCCCTTTCAGTCCAAATAACGTATCAGATATCTCCCAAGTACCGCACGAGACAGCAGGCCCGTTCAGATGCTAGGAGCCCAGTTTGCACTTAACACATATACAATATTCTTTTTGCCTAGTATTTGAGACAGCATTTTCATTTTTTTTCTTATGTTAAATGTCATTTTGGGTTGGGGATTTAGCTCAGCGGTAGAGTGCTTGGTAGAGTGCTTGCATAGCAAGCGCAAGGCCCTGGGTTCGGTCCCCAGCTCCGGAAAAAAAAAAAAAAAATATATATATATATATATATATATATATATATATATAATTTTACTAAGGATTTTTCAGATGTACTTTCTGTGGTGTGGTTTCTTCTGTGTGTTCTAGGGATGAACCAGGAGCCTCACAACCAGAGCTCTACCATCCAATCACACTGCTGTTAGGATTAAAGTAACATTAAAGCGCTGTTTGGATTCCATACTAAATTATGTTGGGGTATTTCCATTTCCCTTATTGAACAAGATTATATAGTAACTAGATTTTGACTCATTATATTCCAGCAATTTTATTTTAGTTGATGATAGTAGGTACATTTTTTAAGGTAAATAGAAATTTTCTTTTGACCTTAAAATTTTTCTCTGTTGATATCAAATGAGAGACAATAACCATGTTTCTAATGGCTCATATGCTACCTCGCCATCAAACTTGTCAACCAATAGATGATGGATTAGTTAATTAACTGACTAATTGATCGTACCATCTCGAGAATTAAACCCAGGGCGTCATGCATGCAAGGCAAATGAACTACGTATGAACTGTGTCCTGAGTCACAAACAGATTGTTTTTCTGTAGCAATTCAAATTATTTCCTTTTTTTTCTGTTTTATGTTAATCCAAGCAGATTAAAAAGGCCAAACTAATTTAAAATTAAATTAAGCGAGGAGACCTTATTCCCCTGGCTAGAAAATGCTCAGTTGTAACTCTTGAGTAAATTACTACAAATGAGAAATAAACCCTTCGCCCTTGGCTGTAGAACACTGGAGTTTCTGGAGTAAAAGTTCTCTTCTGGAGACGCCTCAGTGTGTGAAGGAATGTGCTTCTAGGGCTATGTGGTGCCATTTAATTAGTGGCTCATTATATTGTACACAAAGATCATTGAAAGGTGAAACCTTCCATTCCAGTCTGCATCCAAACATAGCATTAGGTCATTTATCATCAGGAATAGTGTTCAGAGTAGCACATTTCTTTATAAGCATTAAAATATTATATATACATATGTGTACATATATATACATATATATATATATATAATTTAAGTAGTCTTACATCATTCTGTGTTAGCAGCAGCAGAAGATTCTAGAACAATCACTCTGAAAGGAGAAATTTAGACCAAGCAGTCTTCAGTTGACCCCTAGAAGGCTTGAACTCTGAGGACGAGGTTGGCTTGCCTCTGAAAGGAACAGTATCATCTCGAGACAGTTCCGTTTAAATTTTTTTTTTGATCTTCAAACCGAAGAGCGATGAGAGCGTTAACAGGGCTCTGCATTCCTTTGTCTGCCTTGGTCTCATTTAATAATAAGGGAAACTTACACGTCCTACGTCACAGTTCCTATGGCGCTGACATAGGTAGAGCAGGGCGTCCGTTGCATTGTAGGGAGGACTTGCTGGTCAGTAGTTTACATTGTTCACTATTCATATAGAAACTATATAAAAAGCTCCCAGGAAGCTCTGTGCTTCAGACACTGTGCTGGCTGGATTTGTATGTCAACTCGACCCAAGTTAGAGTCACCAGAGAGGAAGAAACCTCAGTTGAGGAAATGTCTCCATCAGACCCTTCTTTCTCAATGACCTATCAATGAGAAAGACTGTTCATTGTAGACGGTCCCATCCCTGGGCTGGTGGTCCTGGGTTCTACAAGAAAGCAAGCTAAACAAGTCACGGGAAGCAAGGCAGTGAGCAGCACCCCTCTAAGGCCTCTACATCGCCTGCTGCCTTCAGATTCCAGCCCTGCTTGAGTTCCTGACCTGCTTTCCTCCAATGATAGATTGTGATCTGGAAGGATATGCCACATAACCCTTACCTCCCCAACTTGCTTTTTTGGTCATGGTGTTTCATTGCAACAATAGAAACCCTAAAACAGCCACACTTAGTCGTGTCTTCTGCACAGGACACAGGAGCACAGATGCCTGCTGCAGGAAAGTGGTAAATAACCAGGGCAGGATGGTTTGAGGAGGAGGTGGTGACGCTTGCTTTTGTTTTGTCGGGTTTAAGCACCAGGCCATACTTGCTCATGTAGGAAGCTCTGTATATCCAGATGGGTAGGCAGAGCAGGCCTCAAGAGACAGATGAAACCAAATACAGATGTGGGATGACAGGTGTTATCCACATAGAAGGGACGTAGCTCTGAGTGACAGGGGAGATTTCTTATGTGCTCCTTGTCAAAGAGATAAATCTCCTATATGAAAATTTGTGAGATGAATTATTTTTAGAGAACTTATTCTCAAAAAAAAAAAAATCCTTCTCTCTGCATGAGTGATTGACAGGCAGCACCCCACCACAGCCTACCTGACATGATATTCGGTTTCAAAATAAAATGCAATACCTTAAGCACAGAAACACCAGCCATATCAGCTTATAAAACAACATTTTTAACCATTACATTACGGAGAGAGTATATTTTATACAAAATCGTTATTAAAATGAAACACTTTGGAAACCACAGCTACTCGCGGAATGAACTACGTCTAAATGTAGACAGTAGATGGCACAAGAAGTTCTTTTGTATTTATTTTGTACAGTGTAATGAAATAACACTTTATCGGTGTTCTTCTCTCTCAACTGAAATCACAGTGGAAAGGGATCTTTCAAGATCCCCTACCTGAAAACTTCGCTTTTCTTTATAAAAACCACTCGGGTGAAAATATAGTCATTTTTCACTTAACAAAATGCTTTCTAAATGCATGCTCAATTTTAGGCATAGAGTCTCTAAGTTTCAAAGTGATAGCAAGAAACCAAACTATTACACACTGGCATGTCCAGTGCAGCTCCGTGATTTCGGTGCCTCAAAATTAATTAGCCTGCCTCTAGCTGTTACAGGACATGCTTCATAAATTGAAAAACACCAATGTTTTACATAAAAAAAAACCCCACTAACAGTTCTTTGTTACATAGGACATTCTAACTTAGTTAAATAAGGATTAGGAAAACCACACCTATGCATCTACCACCTGCCGTTCGCCACCTACGACCAGCTATAAACTCTTAGCACATATCGAAACACAGCCCAAGGAAAGCAGGTAGATATCATCTGTGAGCAGAACCTTGGCTCTACTGTGAGACTATGATTTGTCATCCTTAAAGAGGGGTAGGAGGAGAAGCATCCAGGGTGGAAACCAGACCATCCAACCTCAAAAGCAGCTGCCGTGACTGCCACAGACCATCTTCACCAGAGGAGTAAAACACCGGCAGCGGGTTTGATGACAATGTCTCCCATAGGTGTCCCCCATTGATCCCACTAGGTCCCAAAGTCCAACTGGGTCCAGTGTATGCATCTTTGAATGTAAGACAGTCGTGCTTTGCAAAGGAAACACTCTGTATTTAGCGAAGTGCTTAGTAACTCCTTTAAGTCTCTTAACTGTGTTTGGGCCCAGGGTTTTTGCAGTGCTGTTGGGCAGTCAGTATAAGCTCTGTAGCAATTTATTCTGAATTTGAAAGCTTCTCCAGTGTAGGGAAATTATACAGCTAATTTTGACAAATAGCGGAGCGCAGATGGCCGTGGGGGCTTTGAAATGCCTTTTGGTTGATAAGGTTCAACACAAAAGGCAACTTTCACATGGTCCCTGCGACTAAACTCATCTTCCTGACTTTGGAAGCTTGACATTTCCTCATCCAAGGTTTTCCCTCAGGAATTACTGAAGAGAGACACGAGGAACAGGACACAGAGCGACTCTAACAAAAAAAATGGAGATGGGGCTCCGAATACAAGGTACAGGATCCAGAGAGGGCCTCGGTTCTCTGCTTCCTGCATCCACAGCGGAGTGACCTTCAGATTCTAACCCCTGACCATCATCCCTGCTTATCCATAGCACATTGCCCTCTGCTCCAAGTTATAGACAAGATAAAACATAATGAAGTTTCAAGACTACTGAGAACTGAAGGAGGTAGTGCGTGTATAAAGGCTCCCACACAGGTCTTCACACCTGCCCAGGTCTTTACACACCCCAGGTCTTCCTACTGTACAAGTCTTTGAGCCTCCCAGGTCTTCGAAACTCCCAGGTCTTCACATCTCCAAGGTCTTCATACCTGCCTAGGTCTTCACACCTAACTAGGCCTTTTATACCCACTCAGGTCTTCACACACCCCAGGTCTTCCTACTGTACAAGTCTTTGAGCCTCCCAAGTCTTCGAAACTCCCAGGTCTTCACATCTTCCCAAGGTCTTCATACCTGCCTAGGTCTTCACACCTAACTAGGCCTTTTATACCCACTCAGGTCTTCACACCCTCTCAGGTCTTCACACCCCCTATAGGTCTTCATAAGTCTTCACACCCACTCAGGCCTTCGCACCCACCCAGGTCTTTTCACCTGTATGAACATCCACTGCACTCCTTTTGACATCATTTCCTTAAACTATATCTGTTGAGTTTCTACCACAGCTGAGGTCCCGTGTTGGGCAATAGGTAAAGACAGGTACAGCGTTGACTTAGACCTGGGTCTTATGTAGTTCAAGTTGAAGTAGAAATCAAATGGAAAACCCCAAGGACAGCCAGTATGGTTGGTGTCATTGAACAAAGCGGTAGAGCTGTGACCGGAACAACAGAACTGTGCACAGGCTGACATTGACTGTTCAGTCTAGGGACATGGGCTCTTTGACTTATTGACCTTTTTGCTAAGGTATGAGTAAGGAGAAGGATGAGATATGAAAAGACTGCTGGTATTACACATACAACCTGTAATATTCAGAGATCTCTGACTGTTCAAAGACTGAATCACAGAGAACAGAAGTTACTAGAAATGAAGATCCCATAAGAATACAGAGGGCAGCCACTGGACAGACGGCATGTGCCAGCAAGAGAAGCAATGAATGGTTGACAGAGACAGTGATGTCATTGGGGTCATATTACTATCTGCTGTAAGGACAGCTGCCTAGAGACCAGAATGAGAGAGAGTGGCTAAGAGCACTGATGGCTTGACTTACACCTACAGTGGTAGTCCACAGGAGGGTCCCTGGTGATGTTTTTATATCCTGTGAGATGACTGCCAGGTTGCCGTGTCGATCCACTTGCTCAAGAGACAACAGATATGACACGTTGTAATGGAAAAACTAAGGGAGTTCACACAACTGTGGTTCTGTCATCCCAGAAGGGAAGCTGGAGATATCAGTGGTTTTTTTTTACCCATTGTTTGGATTTATCATACCACCCAGTAGAGTGGGATCTTTGGGTGAGCAGGGGGCCACAAATAATATGCCCACAGCTATCACTGTGAACTACTTATGAATTTTGTGTTAATTAATGTTACTCGATTAATGAAAATAAATGTAAATTAATTCAAAACATACCACTTATGATTTGTCCAAATATCACATAACAAAAGTAATTTTCCACACAATCAATGGGTCCCTTTGTTCCATAAATGAGAAAGTAAAAGCCCTGTCCTAGATACGCCTCACCGTTCTGCCGTCTCCGGTTCATTCATTCCTCCGGGTTGTCATAATTTGACAGCGCCTGCTGGGTGCTCACCTGGTGTTGGGCATGGAAGTGGGTGAGGGAATGACCTTCCCATCAAGGGCTCACCTACCTCTGCTGTGCATGTGGCCACTGCTGAGGACAATGGTTGCTTACAGGAGGAAGTGGATAGGCAGAGGAGGCAGGGAAAGAGACAGGCACTCTTGGCTCAGAAACATAGGCGATGGCTGTCTTCAAAGAAATGTTTGCATGCTTCTCTGCGATGGAAATACACAATAGGAGGTGTCAGGTTGGGTGGACAGACAGTTTTCTTGTTTTGTTTGCCTGGAGATACAAAAATCTGGAGGTTTGCTCTTGTTTTTCACAATGGGAAGCAGCTAATTGGAAGATGATTCTCACCTTCCTCTAAGCCACCAGGCCCTTCCCACACCAAGCCAAGGTGCTTCTCTCCTCACTGGCTTTACCATTTGCCAGGCTGGGAGGCCTTCGAAGCCTGATGCTTGTTTCCCAGAGGAAGGGAACCTACCTCTCCCCCAAATCCTGTTGGGCTCTCACCATGATCTCACAGAGAGCAAACTGGCAACACAAACTGATACAATACAAACAGCTAATGTGTGTCAGGCACTGTTGTGAGGATATTACTTGTATTAAAAGTAGATCTTTACAACCAAAATGGGCTCCACACCACAAGTGGCCTATGTTGACATGATAGATAAACTGAGGCACAGAAGGCTTACCACCCAGCGAACAGTGGCTGCACGGGAGTCCAGATACCTCAGATTGTCATTGTCATCATTTTTACAAAAAACTCCAAAGAATTACTTAGAATAAAGTCTTTCAGTTGTTATCTCTTATCTACTGTGCTCTGTTGAAGAACTGTATGACCATGAAGATAACCTGGGCCTTTGCAAGTCAGTAGGCCTTCCTATCTTTTCAAAGACATTGACTACTATTTGCGGGCTTTACCACGTGTGGGACTATGTTTAAGTGCCATTCAGTCATCCACAGAGCATCAGAGGAGGAAGGCTGCCTGGGCACCAGGGAAATACTGAGTTTGTTTGAAGCAGTGGCAGCCCAAGTGGATGAAGCAATGTCTTCAGTCTTGAATGGAGGATATAATCAATGCCAGAGACCACAACCCAGGCAGACCAGATAGAAACCCAGGTTTATGATTGGGCTCTTGTGTAATGCCACACCCCTAGCTGATTATAAGTCTAAGCCCCTGTTGTGGTAAAAAAAAAAAAAAAAGGGGGGTGTGGAACCAGTTCCTCTCATACCCTGGCAGTCATGCTCTCTCACTAGTTCCGGCTCCAGCAAGCCATTAGAACGAGCACTAATTTATCTTAGCAGCTCCACACTGCCTCCATCTACTTTCAGACCTGCTGTCTGAGAGCCATTCCAACATGGCACCCTGTCAGGCTGTTCTGCCCTCACTCACAGCTCTCCTGGCCGGTTTACACCATGCCAGGCATACACATCCCAATTTCATGGTGGGCCTGGTGCATCCTGCGACCATACACTCTCTGGAACTCAATTAAGTCACCACATGAAAGAACACATCACACAGTATCCTCTGACCCACAGATAAGATATAATTTGCTCATCTAGACAACACAAAATCCTGTACACATCCATAACTTAAGAATAATCATAACAACTTGTAAGATGTGCAGAGAGGAATCGTAACATCTGCCGCCACGTTCTCTCGGGTGCCTCCTCCTTGCTCCAGCCTCCTCTGCCTCTCTAAAACTTTTCACCCGCCCATCCTTCCTTCTCATCCAGTGAGAGGCCTCGTTCTATCCTGTACCTGCCTTCACCTGCATAATGATATCAGCCTACATGCCCCACACAGGAGAAAGCCAATGATGATGTCAGATTTAGGGGAATAACACGACCATGGAGGAAAATGATTTGAAGTAGAGTTTGAACCTCATTCCACTGAGAAAGTCAGGTTGCAGTGTTTTTAGTAGCTGGTGATATAAAGGGCCCACTGTAATAATTGATGTATTAAATGAAAGATGACAAAGTAATGTCAGCAGGAGGTGGGAAAGATAAGGAAGGAGGAGGGGAGCGAGAGGCAAATATGAATCCAGAGCTCACAGAAATGTTCTACATGGGGAAAAAATAGACTCCTGCCAGTCATAGGCCAAAAGGTCTGAGAAAGTTGGAAAAGCCATTGTAGTTTCAATGCAAAGTGTTCCACATGGGTTTATGTGTCTGGACACATGGTTCTCAGCTGGGGTCACGACTGGGTCCCTTATCATTCTGAGTCAAAATGTATTCATAGGATAGATGACACTAACCTACTCAAATTAGGAAATCTTTGAAGTGTATTTCCCCAAAAGATACACTGTAGCCACATCCTTGGAGTCTGTGATGCAGTCTTATTCAGACATAGGACTTTTGAACTTGTAATCAGATTAGGGTGAGGCTGTTAGGATGGACCTAATCGTGATGACTGGTGTCTTTATAAGAAAAGCAGCCACTGAAGACAGACACATAGAGAAACCTATAGAATGTGACAGTCACCCTGATTAGAGCACGCAGCTGCAGCCTGAGAGTCACAGAGGCTTGGCAACAGCGGCCGGGGCCAGCCAGGGAGAAGGCCTGGGCAGTCGTCCTACTCAGCAAGACTGTGTCCATGGCTGGCACTTCAACTTTGTACTTCTGGCTTCAAGAACCCAGAGTGAATTCCTTCTATTTTAAGCCACCCAGTTTGTAGAAATTAATTGTTAGAACTAGAAAGGGGATTACAATCTTCTAGGTAGTATCTTTTATTTTTCTTTTGTCTTCCACATCCAATCGAACCTGTTTTCTGTCTTTATTTACCTTATACAGTCCTTAGGGCCCTCCCCCTTTCCTTCCCCACCCCTGCAGCCTCCTGAGGGCCTTCATCTCTTGCTGTGGGAACTTCGTGTTATTTCTCTCTCCATAATCGTGCAACATTAAAATCCATCCCCCACACAGCTGTTCAAGTCATCTAACTAAAATATCTCTGAAAAAGGTCCCTACTTCCTCGCATGCTGTATTTTCTGTGATTCCTATTTAAATATGGAAGGAAAACTACATTTCATGGGGGAAATCATAAGGCCATTTCCACCCAACTGTAGGTGTCACCCCCAAATCTGTGCCCCCAGATCCTCTGGAGAACGGCCTGCTGTTTTTAACTGCAAAAAAAAAAAAAAAAAAATGCAGTGTCCAAGATGCCTTTGTGTTGTGCTTGTACTGACTATATGGCTGGAAGGCTTCTTTTCTCCCAGGTCCCAGGAACACACCCTTTGATGGTCTCTGCCTGCTGCTTAGGGTACTGTGGGACATGAGGTACCGTGAACTCATCCACCGTTGGCCACATATGCTGCATGCAGACACTGTTCCACATCCTACATTGAAGTCATTATTTGCCTGTCTCCCCCCTGAGTGACAAGGAGCTCCTTGAGATAGAAGCCATCCTCAACAGCAAAGCCTGACAAAGCCCATGCTACCCAAGGCCCTCTGAGTCTGAGCGATTTCTAGCCACCCTCCTAGGAAAGTAGTTGTGCCCTACCATTTCCCTCTCTTGTGCATCCCTTAATTCAGGGATGCTAAGCAAAATGCCCAGGGAGAGGGAACACTCAAGAATTGTGTGACTATCACCTGGGAGCCAGTAGTAACTTCACTCCCTGAGGACAGTACGATGCACTATGCTGGCTCCTTGTTTCATAACTTTGACCTTGGCAACAAGGAATATCTACCTAACAAGTAGAAACTCTCTTGAAGGTAGTCTAGAACATTCTGGGGAAATGACCCTTTTCTTGAGCCATTAACATACACATTCCATATCCTAGATTATAGATAACAAACCTGTGCATCACAGTTTGTAAAGGGGGACAGGAACTTACACACACACACACACACACACACACACACACACACACACACACGTACATGTATACATGCACACACACATAGACACAGGCATGTACACATGCACACATGCATGTATATGCACACACATATATGCATACACACATGCATACACACATGAGTACATGTGCCACATATATTCACATATACACACAGAGGCATGCACACATACACACATGTACATACATGTGTGTGTATGTGCAGACACCCAGCCACTTATCTATCTAGTGTATAGTTTGACTGATCCTAGATTATCTTAAACCTGGGTAGACAGTTCATATAGTTCGTGTGTTTTCATCTTGCCTATGTCTCTTTGGGATGTGACTAAGGAAGGTATAATACATTTGAGAAGTTACGGCACTGATCACTTTTAATCGTTTCTATTTTCCTTCATGCTCTTTTGACTAACACCCTTATTCCATGTTAAAGACTTAGACTACGGTTTGATGCACCAGCCACAGAGCTAAGCTCGCTTATCTAGTTCTATCCAGTTATACTTCCAGCCACCTAACCACATGCTCACACTGTCATTTCAGAAGAGTCATCATAGGAACAAAACCCATTAACTATCAGGTAGAACATGGCTAACTTGAGTAGACACGGGGTCTTGCAGTTCCTGGCCTGCTCCTTTGATGACAAGAAATATGCCCCTTTACGCCAGGGTTCTAACTTTCAAAATGGAGGTATTTTTTCCAGAACTTATGCTATTTCTGCCAAAGAAGGAAAGCATGCTGCTGCAGACCTTTTAGCCTCTGGGGCCTTGCATGATGCCAAAAAGACTGATCTTTGGTCAAGGCATCTTCCCAGAGCATTTTAAAGTTAACCCCCTACAGAGCAAAGGCTTCACTGTTCATAGCCTAGCAAAGACTTTGTGGCACTGATCCTCCAGCCCCACCCACATCCTTTCTCCATAGGACAGGATACTGTGTCCTACACAGGTGGCAGTCAGCAGGCCACGGGGAATACTGTCTGCTCATGCAAACCTTCCATCCCATCCTGACCAGACAGGAACTGACAGTCAGAGGAGTAGCAGGTAGGCACAAACTGCACCCAGGCAACCACAGGAGATGGTGAACACTGGCAGGCCATTTTATCCCTGTGGTATTCTTTTGTATGTTTCCTTTGAAAAGTGAGTTCATCCACCACAAGAATCTGCATATGAGTCTGGACCACTGTGCGTGCGTGTAATTGTCTAATTGTCGTCATTTTTTTTTAAACTGTTTGCGTGGAAGTGCTCCTGTAGATGTCCGAGTCATAAAAGCAAGAATTCCACGGCATGGTATGCATTCAATTTTGAGACAGAAGTTGGTGTTTGCAAACCTGATTTATCTTAGTTATGCTTCAGGCACAGGAGATTCCAATTGGGGTGAAATTGTTAACAAAATAATTAACAAAGTCCTTTCGGGAAACATCTGAATAACAGGCAGGGTGCATTCTAATAACCAATATCATTATTTGTGTTATTGATTTCTACGGAGAGTTCTGATACGTTACGTAATAGCTAGTGTCTTAGTCCACTGGTCAATTAAACTAATTTAACTCGGCAAAGCTATACAGGAAAAGATGATAAGAACTGAGAGACAGCTGTAGTCGGTGTTCTCAGGCCTGCAGACGAAGAAGGATGACTGGGAATTCATTTGCCTGGAGAATCACTGGCCAGGAAGTGGAGACGAAGTGGGTAAGAGAGGCTTACGGTGGCTTGTTAGCATTCAGGCAAGCACAGCACACGGATTCTCACGTCAGCCCGCCTGTCTGAAATCCAAGGAATGGATTCTAACTGTCAATCAGTACTGTCAAACTGTAATTACCAAAAATAGTGAAGTCAGAGGCCGGTTCTCTGGAAACACCTTGTCAGGACTGGGGGTGGCTCAACATGGCTTCCCTGCTCAGCTTGTGCCAAACATTGTGCCAAAGTCCAGGGGAGATTGGTGGCTTTTGGTGGCTGCTAACACAGCCTTGTGACCCTTAGCCAAGGACGGCAGACATCTTGGGAACATTGATTATTCTACTTTGCGTCTGACCCTGTGTTTGGCTCACAGAACCTCTTGCAGCCTGCCTACTGGGGCTGGCTGTCCAACTTGTCTTTGATGTTTATAAAAACAGCAACCTCATTAAAGCAGAGAACACAAAATCCTGCCGCTTCAAGGACACCTGCTACCTTGTGAAAGGATAATCAGGTCACTGTTCCTCCGCTAGCCCGACTTTCCGCCTGCCCCCGACCACGTGGTCTGTCTAGGGCCCTTCCTGGAGAAGGGGGCTTGCCAAGGCTCTAGCTCAACCTCTAAGTTTAACACAGCGGACCTCGGCTCCCTTATAAACAGGAAGAGGAAAGAAAAAGACAACAGCTGGAAGAAAATGTCAGTCTATCAGTCTTACAAATAGGAGGACAGACAAACATCCCTCCCCTTCCCTGTTCTGGGTCCGTCTAAGACACAGTACCGCCTCTACTTTTAATTTCTCCTTTGAAGCTCTGAATGCTGAAAACATAGTAAAGACTTACCAGCGCCACGCTGCTCCCTTCCCATGTGTAGCTGGTATAGTATTGGGATTAATCAGGTACAATATAACAGGAGTGAGGCGGTAACAGGATAAGTCGGTGTGGTACCATAAGTAATAAAATGACATGACCGGCGTACATTCACTTCCAATTTCTGCAATGATGGGGTGGGGGTGGAGGATCATCTACGTTTTCCGTCTATTTAGTGATGAATAATAACTTTTAACAGTGGTGTAAACTAAGTAAGTTTTATGCATCCAGTTTACAGTCTTGCATTGTACTCTCAATCATGAATGCTTGGCTCCGTTCTGTATTTTAAAATGTCTGTCTCCTGAATTTCCTTTATCTTTAAGAGTTATGCATTCTTAAATATTGAATTTTTTTTAGACAAAGAGTTTTAGAGAAGATACACTAAGGATGTGGGGTTTGCATTGATTAGAAAGATATGATAGAAACATAGTTTCTAAAATTAAGTCTGATTGTGTAACATTGTTTCAATAGTAGCATACGGCTTTTTAATACAAAGGAATAAAGTTATTACCAGTTTAGTTATTTGGTAATTAAAGTATGGAGTAATGAGGCCTCTGACCGTTTGTGAACCCCCACCCCTTCACTCCATGGCCTTGGGTGGTAAACGGAGTTGTGCTTGCACTGGACTCAATTTAACTGCTATCGATCCTGCCTCTCTTCTTCCTGACTAGGATCTGCTTATGTAAGAGGCAGCTTAGCCAGACAGAAATAAGCCTTGGGAATTCTGTAAGCAAATCGCTCACATGTATTTTTGTCCTCCCCATTCCCCCAACTCTTAGCAGTAATGATCTGTGAGGGTGTCCCCACCTCAGAGTTCTATTTCAGTAACCGAGGAGTATTTGACTCAAGATTTTGTTGGAGATTAAAAGACTGGAGACCTGTAGGCCCACACTGTGGAAGGTAATACCTGCATACTTCTTATCAAAGGAGTTAAGGATATCCCATCAAGAAAAATCACAAATACCTCATCTTCTGGCTTAGTCTTCTTGCTATATGCCAGCGACAGAAGGGTTTGAGCTATGTGGTGGAGTTCTGGTTGGGCTTGTTTCTTGGGGCATATTCTATGTCTGTTTCTGGGTTCCCAGATTCTTGGTTTGTGCCATCTTCATGATAGAGAAATTACGGTCCAGGAAACAGCTACTGATTTTACATTGGTACTTGTTCAAAATTCAGAATAAAAGTTAAGTCCCAGTCAATGTAACTATCTTAGTTGTTTTATGCTGATCCCTGAGTGCATAGAGCATAAAATCAAGTTTGATGTTAACAAAAGAAGCAGCAGGGTGGAAGGCAGAGAGGCACAGGGGATGTGAGGATAGCCTATGTGCTCCAATCTGGCTCTAAGATCCTCCACCCTGGTACTTAGGGATCTGATGGGAGGGTTTGTGGGGGATGAGGTTGTTCTGGATGAACTAGCCTAGAAGATTAAAACCAGTCAAAATCTACTCATCGAATACATTTCCTCCTGCTCTCCGTATTTGACTCTCTAAGACTTCCTGTGTTCCCAAAGACGGGCTCTGGAGAGTGGGCTTTCAACTCTCAGAAACAGGCTTTCCATTAGTGGGCAGCCCCACTGATTAGCTCCACATGCCCCAGGCTTTGAGCTGCCTGGCCTGAGAGCCCTACGGCCATGCCAGGCAGCAGGGGCAGTGAGCCATGCCCTTCATTACCTTGGCTTTGCTTCCAAATGCTTGCGTCAGGGTGACTACAAAAGAGGAAACTGCTATGATTTGTAGGGCTGACGCATGGGTCGGGTCTCCGTTCTCTCCAGACTCTCTCTGTAAGAGTTTAAATTTAGACTTGATCAGGGTTTGTTTGCTATGAGAGACCTAACTCTCCTAGTAGTCATAACACATTTCTTTGGCATCCAGCATCTTGACATCTATTAGAAAACGGACAAGTACTTAGAGATCCCAGGGTGCTTTCATGAGATAAAAACATGAAAGCCCACGGCTGGTGAGGATGCTGACTCAGTCACCTCTAAGGTGGGGTCTGATGGGTCCTGAAGGCCATCCAGACCTTTCAGATTTCACCGTTGGACCTCGTGTTTTGCCAGTTCTGAGTTTCAAAGACATCAATTACCTCTGATATGCAGGCTCTCAGAAAGATGTTGAGGCTCCCTCTCAAACATAGAGAACATCCTTCCCTTATCTTACATCAGAGCGCCTGCAGTGAACGCCAGGTGTGGGCTTAGAAGCAAGAAAAACGTTGAGGAAAGAGCATGGGACATAGCTTCTTCTGGTGACATTTTCTGGAGAGTTTTATTTGCCCTAGTCTGATAATAATAATAACTTCAACTTTTGTCACTTATTCGCAGCACAGGGGACCTGGTTGGGTGATAGGGGACAGGGGAGAAAACACAATTTACAGGAACCATTAACTGTTCCTAGAGGTTTTATCTGCTATACCTTTCCCACATCCCTTTTTAATGACAAAATGAAAAGAAATTAGAGATACCACAAAATATGCAAAGGACTGAAGGATGGCAGCTAGCTTTTTACTAGAAGATACATTGTAGCTTGTCATGCAGACAGCTCTAGATCATGTGTTCCCTTTTCCGCTCTCCTTATTAGTCCTAACAGAGAAAATTTCATTATAAGCCTTATATTGTCAATTTTCCTTGTCAAAATCAATGCTCTTTAAGTTTCACTGAAAGGCCATGGACCTGGGCCTCTTCAGTTGCTGCATATGCAGTCTCTTCATCAGAATGTTCAGGGAGATTTATTTCTTTATTGTCACCCTGTCTCTGTCTGTCTCCTCTTCTCTATCTATCTGTCTGTCTGTCTATCTATCTATCTACCCACCTATCTACCTACCCATCTATCTCTTTATTCTTTGTCTCTTTCTTCTGCACCCTCCCAATTCTCTTGGGCATATCTTCTTTATATTCCTTCCAGTCCTTGCTAGGCAAGCAATAAATATTTATTATCTTTAATTTTGTAATTTTGGTACATAATTCTCCTCTTTGTGCATCTGGAAAGTCAAAAAAGATGAATACTTACATGTGGAACTATGTCAGTATGTACAGTGCATACACACACACACACACACACACACACACACACACACACAAGACATGCACATTTTGCTCCATCCAGTCCTCAGAGATAAAATTGGTGACCTTATGCTATACTTATTGCTCCTGTGCATGCTTTTGGACTGTGAGGAGGTGCAGAAATGAGAGAGAGAGAGAGAGAAAGACTCCCCATGTTTTCTAAGGAGATTACATTTTTATTTTAAAATTTCCTGAATTTACTATATTGAATCTTATGAACTTTCCAGTTTTTAGCTAAAAGGGTTGAATATCAGGAATGCCGTTTGACTCTACCGAATGAAATTAGTTAATGCTCAGAATGGCAACCTTAACTTGAAAGTGCCCACCTGTGAACTTGGAAGGCAGTGCCTCCTCAGGAGGAAATACAGCTCATGGCCGCAGCCAACACTTTCTCCACAATTCAGTCATCTCTCTTCTGAAGGGCAAACCCAGGTGAGAAAGGACTGCTTTCCCTTGGTTGGCCAAGCCTTCCATTCAGGTGCAAGGAGTTCCTTTACCCTTGATCCTTGCCCGCATTGAAAGCTTGCTTTAGAATCTGGGCAAAACCAAAAAGCAACAGCTTTGCAGAGACAGCAAAGGCTAGACAGGTGAACCCAAAACCCCTACCTGACAGATGCGCTCTCTCTACCCAGAGAGGCCTTAATTAATGTTAATGGAGGAACCTCCTTCAGAACCCAATTAAGCACTTACCCAGCTTCTTAATGACCCCTGCTCTGAGCCAGGGTGTGGAGAGGGGAATTGATTTAACACCAGGGGTGAGACTGTGGTTGTTCCTGGGGCAAGGCAAGCCTTTTTCTCTCAGTAAACAAGCCTTTCTCCACATTCCTCATCCACTCTGCCTCGCCTGTGGACACCTCCCTCGCTGGCGCTCTTGAACCCTGCTATGAAAAGGTTAGCAGCCCAGCCAACGGCGTCCCCCGACGCACAATAACGGTTATATAAAGCACTTTAAAGTATACATGGATTTTGAGTACCTAATTATACCGCAGGTGTCGTGCATCCCCCAGTGCGAGAAAGGTCTAGAACGCTTTCTTTATCACGGACCGGACCGACATAATGAAAGCCCCTCCGTGCTCCGGAGACAGTGCTCTCCCCCAGAGCACTTCTCAGCAGCATGGGCCCCCCCATCAACATGATTGGTGTTGATTTTACAGCGGCATCCGGGGTATCCCCTCAATGGCCTCATTTGAATGTTTTAGAACGAGACCAGAAATAAACGGACTCACTTAGGCCTGTTATAATTTCAAAATTCTCGGTGGTGTCTCAAGCACAGCTTGTATTTTATCTCAGCCCTTTATGGTTCAGATAATATTCTACTGGAAGCCCCTAGGCCAGACAATGAGAGGAAATTCCACAAAACAATCCAGAAACACCACTTCTAGAAAACTGGTTGTTTGAGCTGGAGAAAATGATCAGTTTTCAGGGGCGACCTTAATATCTAAATGGGGGAAGGCGGCCCTGGCATGCAGGCAGGAGCATCCACCGCCAACCTAGAGTAACCAACCCCCTCACTTTGCTTAAATGGTTGATGTTGATCAGAGTAGGCAGTCCGAATGGCTGAAGGAATGCTTTGGGCACCCTAAGGATTGGTGCCACAAGGGAGCAGCCCTCTGTACATACATGGTCTGTCTAGCAAGCAGAGTGATTCTGCATGGAACTTCCCAGCCCGTGACTGCTAAGAAACAGGACTTTCCTGCTTCCCTAGGATTCAAACTTTCTACTCTTTGATACCCAGGATCTGCTACAAGAGATCTGATGGTCTCCTGCCACCGAGCTAGAGGAGGCCATGTCTGTGAAATGGCTGGAAACTTCCGAGTGATTCCAGGCTTAAACGTTCTTTTCATCATTCATTTAGTTTGTTTTCCAAATAGGTTGTATTAGATGATAGTTGTCATTGCCCCTCTTTGAGACTAACCCTCACCAATACTGTTTTTCTAGGTTTACTTATATTAATATTATATTATAGTATATTATATTAAGCACTCGTCAGTAGTGGTGTCAGTCTATCAGCCCACAAGCCTGGCTTATGTTCTTCCCAGGCAATGCACCCATTGCTGAGATGAATAAGTTCATTGAGGACTGACTTCATTTGATGTACTGTGAAGGGCCACATGCACACAGAAGAGCTTGTGCTTTGACAAATGGGGCTTTGCAACCTCCTATCATCAGCAAAACCTCCTCAAACTTGACTGGAACTCATTTTAGCTGACATATAGACCGTTATTTTGTCCATGCAAGTTTGGTATTGCCAAATGAGTCTTAGATAACACAAATGCACACCCTCCCGCCACATACACGGGAGTCAATGCAGGGATTCCTTATTGGAGGAATTGTCCCTTCAGCACAGATACCTTCTTCCCATTTTGTCCTCAGCCTCATGGTGTAAAACGTGACATGCACTCGGGGGGCTTGCTGACTGCTTTTCAAAATGTCTACTTTACAAGACAAGAAAGCCACCAGTCCTGCACAGCCTGGAGTTGAAGGAGATGTATCAGAAAAACGTGTGGCTAAAATTATAACTTGATGAAATTATCAAGATTACTCGATCAGATGACCCAAAGGCAAAGGCGGTCATTACTTTGCTGCTTTGCAGCCAAATCCACAAGCACGGTTTTTCCAAGCACGTTCCTTAGGACTCACGCAGGCATTGCACCATTCAAACCCATTCACGGCTACACGCAAATCAATGCTGGAAGACTCAGTAGAAGTATTATATAACAAAATGGTGGGTTGAAAATAGGACTTTGCATTTCTATTATCAACGAGGAGCGAAGACCTTGGAAGCACAGGGGTCAATGCTGCTCTGGGGGCACGGTCACTGCGGGGCTCGAAGGCATCAGAACTGCTTGCATAACCAAGAGGACCCCAGTACATGAAAAAATACTGAGAAAAACGTTCTATATGAGCTTCAATCTAATTGAAAATGCCCAGTATTTATGCTGCGTGAGTGGAGGGAAGGAGATGGGGGTCTGAGCTCCAACTGGAGCTTCCTGTGCTGGCCAAGGCTGAGGGACCCAGCCTATACAGTTCACCTGTTTTGCCACAGTGATGCACGGCAAGAATCCCACATGAGGCACAAGCTGTTGGTTGGGCACGGAAAGGCACGGTTTATAATTGCAGAGTCCAGTAGTGACAGATATCTTTAGGCCACATGTCCGGCCCACAGGAATTGGATTCTGGCTTCTCAGATTTCTACGGTCTCCTGAGTTTCTTCCTTTGCACATGCTGATAGGTGGAGATTGAGCAACTGTTTTACTTGCAGGGGAAAATACAAAGGATTTTTTTTTCTTTTGATTCCTGCTGATTTTAAATTATAAGGAGGTTCTTAAAGTCACAGGAATAAAACTGAACTGTATTTTCACCTGTGCCAATTCCTCTCCGCTTATAATTCCATATGCACGCTCTCTCCCTCTGGGTCTCTGCGGCAGCTCCCTTCCTGTGAAATCTACAGTCTGGTGTTCTGCCGCTTAGGCAGGTTGTGAGTGGAAACTCCAGGCACTCACTAAGGCAGACTGTTTGACTGACTGCTCAGTGATTCAAGAGAACATCCTGAGGGGCTAAGGGTGGGCGTGGGGGCGGGGGTCATAGTTCACCCTAGACAGAGAACTGGAACCTCTCATACATGTGCCAAGCAGTGTTTTGTGTGTTTGTCGTTTCAACTCCTTTGTGAGGAAAAACAGGCATAAGGTGCTTTGTAATAAGACAATGGAAATACAATCTGGCCAAATGTGGAGAGAGATCAGGAGAGGGAGGAGGAGAGGGAGATGGGGAGTGGGGCAGGGAGGATAAAATACATCAGTATCAGGGTGGGTTATGACTAGAATTCAGAGAAAAGGTGGGTCTTTTAGGGTGTGTTCACAGTATCTCTAGCAGCGACAAGATTAAGTAATAGGCTCACATTCTAATTTAGAGTTTAGAGGGGACATTTTAAATCTATCCCAAGGCCTGGAGTGGTGGCGGCCATCTTAGTACTTAGGAATCATCCATCATCTTAGTACTTAGGGGGCTGAGGTGGGAGGGTCGGAAGTTCAAGGCCAGCGTGGTTTATAAAGGGACCCCATCTTAAAAAGAAGTAAACAAAAACAATAAATATTCCCATTTTCTTCTTGGTTGCCTCCGCATCAGCTGATGAATAATTAAGTTTTTATGTTGCCTGGATCTGCTCATTTCTATACCCAATTTTTGTTTGCTTTCCTTCATTCTTTCTTTCCTTCGTTCTTTCTTTCATTCTTTTTTAAAGAAACATGAGGAGAGTGGCCTCCTTAGTGACGGATGTTACTTTCTTTACATGGGAACAATCTTTACTGGCTAGCCTTTTCTCTCTTTTCAGCCCATCCGTAATTCTGAAACAATCCTTAACTTGTCAGCTCTGAACCGTGGATCCTTACCTTGCTTAAGTCTTCATGTCATCTGTAATTGAATAAAGGTTATTAATGTGCTTATTTCGAGAACCCCGACGACAGCAAAACAAAACATATAAACTGAGAGGAGGCAAGTCGCTAGTTTTAATGGTTAAGGAACGCGCTGTGCGCACTTGCTTTTCGGGTTTTGGGTCAGCTGAAACCATTTGTGCTACGAACACGCGTCTGACAGACAAAACTGCGAGTTCTTCATCTGTGCAGTGACCTATTTTATGGTGGATATGAATATTCATTTCCCAAACAGATGATTCTTAGAGTTAAATGTCCAGACTTCCCGATGTAAATTGTACAAGCTGTGGAGAGTCCTTGGCTGGATTTAACCGAGGCGTATTTCAGTGTCTTGCGCACTTTCTGTGGAGATTTACTCTGACTGAGAATGAAACTGGGTACAGCCTTGCCCTCCCGAACGTGCACGCTTCAGCTCTGAAGAGGCCGAGGCCTGGAGCTCTGAAGCTGCTGCAGGCTGTAGGCTGCAGGCTGCAGGCTGCAGGTTGCTGGGAACACTGTTATTAATGATCAGGGATCCCTTCAATTAGAATCTTCAGTAATCACGCCGAGGAAGTGATAATGGTTCTCCAGCAACACGTTTCGTTGTTTTTGTTGTTAAGCCACAATCTGGTGGGTACCTAGTTCTGGCTAAGACAGGAGAAAGGAACAGGAGGCATCCATTTTCTGCAAGCCTGCCTGCCTGCCTTCCAGTGGCTGGTTCTCAGCATGCTTATAGCCCCGGGTCAAGGTAATCACCCATCTTACCTTACATAAATTAATTCTATTTCCATTTTACCTAAAACACCTATTGGATTTTTTTTCACCCTGATTTCCTAGGCAGTTGAAGAGTTAAAGATACTGAAGCTTACATTTTCTGAATCCCACCATTTACAAAGAAATACAGTACTGTGGTCTCCTTCCTACCGTCTCCCAAAGTCGGTGAGGCACTTAGGACACACTGGATGGGCTGTTGATTGTATTTTACTGAGTCCAGCCATCAATCCGAAGGCATGCTTATGGCTGAGTATTCAGGATTTAGGTGGTTCTAGAACTGCTGAGTCATACCTCTGGGAACAGGAGCGTGGTGTGAACAACTGTCATCCCCGAGAGAAGACCTCACACTTTGACTTGACGCAGAATGTGCTGCCTATCCGCTTGCCTAAAAAGCAGGGCAACAGAGGACATGGAGCTCATCCGTTTCTAGATTAAAATAGAGACAAGCCTAAGACTGGCCAAGGAGACTGGGTCTCCCTGCCTAGAATAGGAAGGACAAGCTTAGCCTGCGTTAGCTGTGCTCTTTGCATTCACCTTCATCGGGGCAAGCATGCTTCCAACTATTCATTCATTCACTCATTCATTCATTCATTCATTCAGTCAGTCAGTCACTCACTCACTCACTCACTCACTCACCCATTCAGGATACTGGCTGAATCTCATACCATGTCTCTATGCAACCTCAAGTGACTCAAGTCAGACCAAGGTCTGTTCTTCTGAGGTTTAGGAGGGGTTGTCAGTGTTTTGTATGGTCATAGGTAAAATTCTTTAAAAGCAGCGTGCATCATTTTTAAAAGTTCTGTCTTAAACATTTTATGCAATAGAATCTGACAATGCACATGATTTTTCTCATCACTTAAGAAAGTGAAAGTCCTGGTTCAATCGTGCTGGGCTTCTCAGAAGTGCTGTGTACAGGCCTGGACGGCATGTCGAAATCACCGCTGCACGGTCTCGGGAAGCTGTTGGAGTCTGTCGTGGTCTGTGATGAATACACTCATAGGTCTTTTGTGTATTTTACTTATTTTTGTTTATGGGAAGACCATATTCTAAAAGTTTTAAGTGTGTGGAACGCGTACTAAAAATGCTTAGCAAGTTCTGTTTAAAACCTATACAAATGATCCCATGGCTGTGTAATTTAATGACTGAATAAATATCCATGAGAAGAAAAAGCAGGCGTGGGGGGGGTGGCGAGGGAGAGAGGGCACACGTGTGCATCAGAAAATCAGAGCCGGAGAAACACACTTCTTAATTGGAGGTGGTTGTTAATTTGGGTAATAGACAATTCCAGGTACATTTCTGTCTCCTTCCTCATTATCCACTACATTATTCATGTCAGCAATTCATAGGGTTGGAAGCCTGTGTCGATAAACTCATGAATACTGTGAGCCTCACTGTACATTAAGTCTTTCACTGTGGGGAGTGCCCCTTGTGCCCCTTGCAGAAGGATGTGGCTGGGCTATCAGAGATGTGCAGAACACAGTCCCATATCCAGAGTTCCTCCCTAGCAGGATAGTTTCCTTCTTCCTTGTCTCTCTTTTTGCTTTTGATCAGTAACAGGGCACCATGTGCCTGGCATGTTTTGTGTTTTCTCCTTTGTTTGCTGTTTGAGATAGAGTCATTCCGAGTGGCCCAGGTTGGCCTTGAACTGACTATATAGCTCAGGCAGGTCTGAACTTGTGATTCCAATTCCCCTGCCTCAGCTCTGGGAATACCAAAGACTACAGGCCAACACCATGAGTCCCAGTTTGGAAGAAGTGCATCCTGCCACTTCCAAACACCTGCTGTAGAGTAACAGGAGCTAACGTTGACTATCACTTGACAGCGGGGTAGATTGTGATGTGCTTTGATACGTGGAGTCATGGCTTAGAGTAAAACAGCCAGAAAACAAGTGCTCCTAACTGTTGTCTGTGCTATGAGATCCTGTCCAAACTCTGTGACTTCTCTGAGCTTGGTTTGGTTTGGAATGAAGGTATATGCCTGCGGTGTACATGGATAACACTTCATAGTAACTGATAACAGTTACTTCACCGTCCTCCACACTCTGCCCTTCTCTTATTCTCTCTACCCCAGTCACTCTTATCTCTGCTCTGGTCCCTTTGCCCAAACCGCTCTCTACCACAGAACATCCTCCTCCTCTCTGTGAGCCCACAGAATGCTCACAGGACGAGGCTACAGAGCTCTGACAGTATGCTGGACTCTGTGTTTCCCTCAGAGCCCGGCTGATAAAATGGAGTAGTGAAATCAGTCAACCTTTCTGGATTCCTCTACCTGCAGCATGGAGGAAGAGGTCACTCTGGTTGGGCTCACCCACTGGGTATGTGAGAGGGAGAGACATCAGCAGCAAAGCCAGAGCCAGGGGAAATTGGAAATTTGTGGGCAGGAGACACACTTGTGAGAGATGAAGCCTTGTGATGTGCTAGAGTGTGGAAGTGGCAAGATGGGTTATCAGTCCTCGGAAAGGAGCAGGCCAGCCTCCATCTTGGATTCTGTAGAACCTGGGGTAATAAAGAGGGGCAGGACAAAGGCTTTAGGTAGCTCAGTGCATGAGGTAGAGGGAGGGTTGGTAAGAGTAGAAATAAGTATGTAGACTCCGTTACTGTGAGAACAGTTGAATCCTAAGAGTGGGCAGTTAGGCTGTATGCTTGCTTACTTTGGGGGACCAGAAAGAGGCTCCAATAGACAAGGATGGGCAAGTAAGGGATGAACAGGAAGCTCTAGGTGAAGAGGGCTGGACAGATCAAGGCTCAAAGCCAAGATGCTATCATTTCAGGAAGTCATTTACCTGCCCTTTGAACCTGGTCAGTGAGGGGTCAATTAAGAAACATGTGACTTCTGTGACTAGATATGACAGCAGAGGAATCAAGCAGCCTGGAAAGGATCAGGCCCCTCCAGGGGCTAGAGCCAAGTCATAAGGGAGAAAGAGCGAGGAAAGACAACCAGGGACTAGACAGACAGACAGACTCAAAGCAGAATGACATTCTCTCAATAAGTAGGAGTGGTAAGAAACACGGCTTTCTGTAAAAATTACAGAATTTCTCTTGAATGGAGCTAGAGACTGATAAACTCATTCTGAGTCTCTCTGTTCCCCAAGCACACAGGTCACCCAGAGACCCATACCTTTGCTATGTAAGCCAGTTGGGTGACTTGTTTTATGTCTGCCCTGTGGTCTCATGTTGGTGACCCCAAGATTGTCACACTCAGAGTAGCAGCCTGGCGTAGGGTGACCTCGTAACTTTGAGAACAATTCTGCCCCTGTATGACCCTGGGAGACATCTTGGCATAGAGACTGTATGGGATTGGATTGGGTAGGCTTAGAAATGAGGGATACCTCCAGACACCATGGGAAGCTGTGAAAGGCAAGGTTATCTCCTTTGGAATAGAGGATCCAAAGATATGACTCAGTGAAAGCAGACAAAAGGATAGTTGCATTTATTTACTTAGTGTGTGTGTATGTATGTGTGTGTGTATGTATGTGTGTGTATGTGTGTGTATGTATGTGTGTGTATGTATGTGTATGTATGTGTGTGTATGTGTGTGTATGTATGTGTGTATGTTGTGTGTATGTGTGTGTGTATGTGTGTGTGTGTGTGTGTGTGTGTGTGTGTGTGTGTGTGTGTGTGTGTGTGTGTGTGTGTGTGTGTGTGTGTGTGTGTGTGTGTGTGTATGTGTGTGTGTGTGTGTGTGTGTGTGTGTGTATGTGTGTGTGTGTGTGTGTGTGTGTGTGTGTGTGTGTGTGTGTGTGTGTGTGTGTGTGTGTGTGTGTGTGTGTGTGTGTGTGTGTGTGTGTGTGTGTGTGTGTGTGTGTGTGTGTGTGTGTGTGTGTGTGTGTGTGTGTGTGCTCACACACACTCCCTAGTGTGTGTGCCACACCTTCATGTGGGAGTCAGAGGACACCTAGCAGGAGTTAGCCTTCTTCTTCTACCATGTAGGAATCCTCTAGGGTTCATGGCCTCTTCCACCACAGGTACCAGACTAGGTCAACAGTGCAGGTCATGGGTTCTTTCCTAATGAGCCTTAAGCATAGTTGATTGGTGATTCCAAGACAGAAGTTCCTTTCTGGGTATCCTGCCATTCTGACCCCACATTAAAAACGCTGAATAAATAAATAAAGCATCACCATGGGCACAGCCCACAGCCCACAGCCCACAGCCCACAGCAGCTCCCTGTGAAAGCAGAGATAGTTATTAGCACCCACCCCTTATTTCCTATCCTTGACGGCATAGTCTCGGGTTGATTCCAGTCTTCCTAGAACAATATTCAGATTTTTGCTAGCATGTGCTTTGGTTTTTGTTTGTTCATGTGTTTTGTTTGACTTTTCAAGTCACCTTTTGCAAAATTACAAAATTGCCTTTTCTCCCAGGCAAACCTTTTTTTGGTTAACGCTAGAACGTTCTAGCAAATGTCCTCAGTGCTGGTGCTGCCTCCTTTCTCTCAAACATGTTTGCACGGGGAAAAGATAATTCCTTCATTATATAAAAACCATTCCTCTGCCTTAATCTCTCACGTTATGATAAAATATTTCTTCTCTGTGTTATGTTCCCTCCACTGATTCTCACCAGAAGCCGGGGAACTGAAATGTATTTCTCAGATGGGAGCTTTCTACGGCGTGTCCAAACATTCAGGTCCATCGAAAACCGAAGGGCAGGGAAGCTGGCTGCTGGTGTGGCAGCTCACCGTGGCGTGGGGAGCTCTCTTCGGCCTGCAGTCTGGTGATGAGAAAAGCCTGCTTCCGGCCACTGCTTAGGCAGAAACAAAACATCCGCAACGGAAATATGACCCAGTGAGAATAAAAATGGGTCCACCTCAGCTGGGTCGTGGCCAGGGGAAGGATGCAAAGGATACGTCCATGTCACAAAATGCTTCACTAAATGTCACCCCATGGTCTGTGGGTGGAGAGGGGACATATATGGTTATAACTTGACACTCAGACTTACAGATCCTAAGGAATATAAAAGCTGTCTGAGGGTATAGCTCAGTTGGTAACATGCTTGCCTAACATGCACAAGGCCCTGGGTTCACACAGCATAACTGGGTATGCTGCCATGTTGCAATTCCAGAGACATGGAGACAAGGGGATTATCCTTGACAACACAGTGATTTCAAGGCCAGCCTGACACTCTGTCCTAAATTTAAAAAAAAAAGAGGTTAACAGCCAGTTGAGCAGGACTGGAAACAGATCGTACAGTGGTGACCATGGGATACCTGGGGTGTTTTAGCATGTGTAGGAATAGTTCTTCAAGTAAAACAAACTACTGTAGTCTTTAGAGTCCCAGAAATATTCAGTGAGGGCTTTCATTAGCATACAGTTTTATCCTTAGCCAGTATATACAAACATGTCCACTTGCTTCTAACACCTAGCAAAGGGACCTAAGCCAGAAATCACAAAGAGCGCATAGGGCACTTAGACACCACCACTCCACTGACACCATAAATGCTGTATCCCATGTTAGATTTTGTCACATTCATATAGGTTCGTCAAAAAGCATCTACCACCAAAGCTTTACCCCAAAGCCCAGTTCAGACATCACTTCTCCTTTTCTTCTTCTGAAACTAATGTTTCTGTCCCTTTGTCTGTGGCACTAGCTGGTCTACCCGGACACCTACCACCCTGGGAACCCACGGCCTACCTGGACTTCCCAGCTGAAAGACAAGGTTTCTCAGGAGTCTCCTTGGTCATTGTTATGTTAGGAGTCACCCAAAACCCCATGCAAACAGGCATAAGGTGACCAGAATGATGGCGGATCATTATTGACTACTAGAAAAGCTACTTTGATCATCTATATTTATTAATGGACCTCATATTCATTTTTTGCCGCCTTTAGAGACTTTCTATTCAAAGAATAAAACTTAAATCTTTATGAAACTGACAAGAGATTGTAAGATAACCCCAGAACAATCGATCAGCTTATAATAAATGATGGATGAGGTATCTAAAGCAAGTCGTTTACAGCTGTCTGAAAATCCTGTTGTGGGCCGTATGCTTTTGAAAGCATTTTTTGACCAAGCACAGCATAACCATTTAAGACAAAAGTTGGGAAATCTGCACATTTGGGCTTCAAGTTCTGAAAATTCCCATTTATGTACATTCGTACTAGTCTTGAGAAAGACATGATCAGCCAATATATTCTAAATGTATGCTGAGAATCAGGGCTGAAAAAAAAATAGTAACCCGCTTGGGAAAAATATATAAGTTTGTTAAATACTTTTCATTTTCATACTGTTTTATGTTTTCTTCATGCATATTTATTGCTAAGCCGTCTGCTTTTCAAGGTAGTATGTGATGGATGAAATGTTAACTTAATAGTACTATTTACCCCTGGAAACGAACAGAATCTCGTTGCTAAAGACCTGGAAAGAAACTGAATTTCACTGATCTATGCTGCTTTGTGCTTTGTTTAAATTCAGACTTAGTTTATTTCACATTGCAGGGTGGGGGTGAATCGTCAATGCCTACTTCTCCCATAATCACACAGAGGAAGATCAGTGAAATCCACAGGCCCTTAAAGCGCATCAATGCTTAGCAAAGACAGATTGCACTGGGTCAAAGGTCAACTGCTGGACATTGGCGGAGGGACCATTCTCCTAATCAAACGGAGCGGGTTACGTCTGATCTGTACTGAGTATTTTCCGCTTTCGGTGAGGTTTTCAGTGCAGTCCCTGTGAGTCACGGATGCAAATACCCATTTCTTGTTGCTGTGTGCAGTGAGGAAAGCAAGCTGCAACCAGCCCACGTGCTTTTTGCACCCTTGCAGGAGTCCTTGCAAAGCGCTTCGCGCGCGCCATCTAGTGCCCAATCGAGGTACGAGAGGTGGGAAAACTAGGGAAGCAACTGGATCTCTCTGGCCACTGCAGTGAATTACATTATCCTCTGGGAGCGCGGTGGAGGGGGGATGATTTGTTTTATATATCACTGGATCCTGAAAACCTTCGAATCTGCTGAGGTCCACCGTTTTCCAACAGTGCTTTAAATTAAATACCTTTTCCGTTCTCCATAGGCAGGTACTCATTAGCAGCATTCTTAACGCGTGGCGCTGTAAACACTACCCCAGAGTTGTCTATGACCCATGAAGCATGCTCTCCAAGCCCAGCCGCATCCTTACAAGAGACGTGTGTAGCATTCCCTCCACATCTCTGATTCTTCTCTCTTTGCTTTTCAGATTGTCTACAAAGCCTGGCTCTGCTCCCAGTATTTTGAAGTCACACAGTTTAACTGCAGAAAGACCATTCCTTGCAAGCAATATTGTTTGGAGGTGCAGACGAGGTGTCCGTTCATATTGCCCGACAATGACGAAGTCATTTACGGAGGCCTCTCCAGCTTCATCTGCACAGGTACAGGTTGGGTGGGGCCCTCCTTTGATCTCCATCGATTTGTTGTTTCCTTCTGTTCCCCTAGCCTTGAGACTGCACAAAGGTATTTTTGTGTGGCCTCTCTTCCTGCGCTCTGAAAAGCCTCCCAAACTGGTTTAAACAAGGGCCGATGTCTCTATCACACGGCTGTGCTGCCACTGAGGCTCTCTGTGAATGTGTCCTGAGGATAGTTGCAGGGGAAAGGGGGAAATTTTAACAACTCCTGTGTATCTTGTGTTGAATGTTTTCACTTTATCCAATCAGTATGAAGACAAAAAGAAATGTCAGCCTGGGTCACAAAGGGCACATTGGTGCATAAGGGGCCAGGACAGGTGATTTTTATGTTTTCTGATAATAATATCTCCCTTTTTGGTAAAGAGCTGAGACAGGCAAAATGTCAACAGCAGCTCTGGTGTCCAGAAACCCATGAGCGCTATGTAGTTTAGGCAGATAGAGAATACAGGGTCAAAGCTAAGAACAGACTCACCCGACAGGCCGTCAGTGGGGAGAGCACCCTTACAGCACTCTGCTGATGCTCTAGAATCCACAAGGGGAGGGAAGACCCAAATTTTAAAATCAATTTACTTGATTTATAGCATGCTTAACTATTGAATTTTAAGCATAAAAATAAGTCTGGGGAAACAAGAAGATTCTTTGTGTATATTGGGCTTTTAAAAGCTCCACTAATAATCTCAGGGTCATGGGTTCGAGCCCCACGTTAGGCGCAAGTGGTTTTGGTAACAATTCAATCTTATATCATTACAGCATAGTTTATCACTATAAAAGCTCCACTAAATGCTGGCAGGACCAGAGAGACAGCCATGTGACTGAATGCATCGGCTGTAAGTCCTGAATTCCAGAGTTCAGTGTCTGGGCCAGAACCCAGTTGTCCATGCTGTCTTCTGACCTCTACATGCATGCTGTGGTACATGCATACACATACAAAATAAATAAAGATAAATGAATATAATAAAAAGGTAAGGGTCTAGAGAGATAGTTCAGCAGTTAAGAGCACTTGTTTATGCAGAGGACCAGGGGTTGTTTCCCAGCACACACATGGTGGCTCACAACTGCCTATAACTCTGCTCCCGGGGAATCCAATGCCTGCTTCTGACCTCTGCTGTACAAGATGTGCATGGGTGCACAGAAATACACGCGGACAAAACACTGATACATATACCATAAATAGATAAAATAAGGACAAGTTGAAATGCTCACTGTGACTGTGTATCCAGTGATTACTGCTCATTGTAACATTGTATCCAGTGGTGTCCAGGCCCTCACTGTTCAGTGTAACAAACTATCAAGATATAGTGAGTGCCCTGAGAGCCAACCCTGAGGAACAGAAGGGCATTACTCCTATCACACAACCTGGCTTTTCACTGGTGAATCATAGGAACTGTCGCCAGCCCAGGACACCATATATGCTGTAAGGATACAGATGAGGGAAAAGTTCAGGGTTAGCAAGAGGAGACAGCAGGGTCAGGAGTGGAGGGAGGGGCTGGCTGGGATGAAGAAGAGGAGAGAGCTGGGTATAGGGAGAGGGATTGGGATAAAGAAGGAGAGGAGAGTGTGAAAGAAGGGGAAAGAGGAATAGTAAGGGAGGAATTAAGAAGGGACAGCAAGAAGAGGAGGAAGAAGAGAGAAGAGAGCAAAAGAAGATGGGGAAGGAAGGATTCAAGGGGAAAGGAGGTGCTAATTAAAGAAAGAAAGGGAAGGAAACATTCTCAGAGGGAGGAAAGAAAAAGAAAAAAAATATTATTTCACCAGAAATTATGTTGACCTTCCCATAGACGTTTCCATAACTGACCATAAAAAAAAAATGAAAGCATGCGTCTAAAAGTCTAAACTTCAAGGGAACTGTGCAGCATGTCCCATGGCATGTGGTTCTTCCAGACTGGTCAGCAGGGCCCACCAAGAACCCGGAAGACAAAAGCCCTAAGGAAGATTTGCAGTTCATGACCTTCATCATCATTTAGCGTCTACCTGTGTTTGCAGAGTTCTTCTCTCTAGATGCTTTCAAGGCTACTGGGACCCAAAGGGCTAGCACAAGTACCTTTTGCACCCAAAGGCTCATGGGCAACTTGGATTTTAGCTGTTATGGGTTTTGTAAAATCTGTGTGTGTGTAGTTATAGTGACATCTCTAAGGAAAGGTGACAGAAAGAGAAACCTGTCACTTGCCCAGAAGACAATGCCAGCTCCTTGAGGACTTCAGAGTCACCTGGTGCTGAACACTCAGAGGCCTGTCTGTGGATGGCTTTCTGCGGGCTTTGTGACCCTTATGCTACTAAGCTCGGAGCTCTAAAGTTGGATTTTTGTGAACTTACACAGCAGGAAGAGTCATGGCTCTCTTCTGGGGTGGGACAAGGCTTTGGGGAAGACTGTGTCCAGGCTGTCATCCATACCCGAGGTTGCAGAGTTCAAATTGAGTTGCATAGCAGGAGCTTTGCTGAATCGATTTGCTCACCTTGCTATCTGGCAGTGTGACTGAGAGTTCTAGACACTACCAAAAACAGACTGCATCTCAGGAAAAGCAAGAAACCCAGACCGCTACAGAAGCTCGCTGAGCCCAGGCTGGACTTCCTTCTGGAAGAGCAGCCTGCTGGAACTCAGCACTCTCTCCCCAAGACAGCTCAAATGCTTGCTGAACCCCCATGCTGACAAGGACATAGAGCCACATGCCACCTTGGAGTGAATGTGAGTCAGCCAGATTCCTCTATATGCTGTGAGGGAAAGGTTTTCTAAACTCAGAAGAGAACAGGCTCAACAGAGAGGTGATGCATGACCTCCTTCCTGTGACCGAAGGTTGGTCATGGCCACCTGGATGGCCCCTCATAGCAGACATACAGGCAGACATATAGCACAGGGCCCGGGACAAGCATTAAACAAGCCTGTCTATAAAATGAATCTACCATCCAAGTTGGTCAGAACTTTTGCTCCTTCATTCCGGTCTTTAGAAACAAAAGTAGTAAATAAGGTTATTTTAACCCATAGATTGAAAACTACAGACATGTATCATTAAGAATTAAAAGAATATAAGTTCTGCTCACAAGATGGCACTCGGACCTAGCACCGTTATTAGACTAAGAACAGGAGACTGGGCAGGTCACCGATGCTTGAAGAACCCACCACCATCACTCTGACGAATGGACATTGTATTAAATAGAATCCTGGTGGTTAATCATTACACCTGCAGTTAGTGGTGCGCTCAACCCTCACCAGGGAGCTTCTATTTGCAGTTAACACAGAGATCCACAACCAGCCAAGGTGCAGAGAACAGGAGACTGGGGAATGCTCAGCCGTAAACACACACACACACACACACACACACACACACACACACACATACACACACTCACACACACACATACAACACACACACTCACACACACATACACACACTCACACATACACTCATACACATACACACAGACACACATACGCACACTCACTAGTGTACACACACACACACACACAGACACACACATACACACTCACACACACTCAGTATACACACACACACACACACTCATACACACACTCACACACACACACATCACACACACACACACACTCATACACACTCACACACACATACACACATACACACTCATACACACACACACACACACAGAGCTCGAGAATCACAGCAGAAGAGGAGGCAGAAAGATTAAAAAAGCCAGAGTTGGTAGATGACTAAGGAGGAATAGTGTTTTGGGGAGTGACTAGCAGCTTCTGTCACATCGTGTGCAAGAACATGCAAGCTTAAACCAAATAAAGTCAGAGCATGCAGAGAGAGGGTGAGCACAAATTCCCAGCCCCGGCTGAGGAGCTACAGCTGGTTGATAGCTGCTAGGGGACAGAGAGTTCGATTTCTTTAGTGTGTGTCTCCTGGTTGGACAACCATACTCCAGTGGAAGGGCAACAGAAATTGGGCTTGATTGGTTCCTTAAATGAAGGACACAGAGCTGGGCGGGCAGGGTCTAGAAGTATGTGAAAGGAGCTGTAGGAGTTGATATGATCAGAGTATATTGGCAAGATTCTCAAATAACTAGAGAGAGGAAGGGAAGGGGAGGAGGGAGGGAGAGAGAGAGAGAGAGAGAGAGAGAGAGAGAGAGAGAGAGAGAGAGAGAGAGAGAGAAAATGCTGATGTAAGTGGTTTTCTCTGGTCTCTACAAGGAAGGCCTCTCTAAACCTCCAAACTGTGAGAACTACTGGTATCCATCGAGCCCTTGACTTTATGTGCCCCTTTCTGGATGCTACTGAGGGACCCATTCAGCCCAGGACTGTTACTGAAAGGCAGCATGGTGGTGACCCAGACTGTGAAGGAGCCCTCCAGTTCCCTTAGACATCGGTGGAGGCTTCCGATTTCTTTAACCACAGACCTGGTAGAGCTCGGGCCCGTGGCTAGTGAAATGTCAATAGTTTCAAAACGTAAAATTTCTCAAAAGGATGATGAGGTATTTAGGATGAAATCCAACATTTTAGCACGCGTCTGCTCGGTGTTTTGTTTCGAGGTGTAGTCTCATACGGCTCTGGCTAGCTTTGCATTCCTTCCATGGTTGAGGGTGGTCTTGAACTCCCATTCTCCTGCCTCCATCTCCTACATACTGGATTACAGGCATTCGACTCTGTGCTGATTTACACACCACTGGAAATCAAATGCAGAGCCTGGAGCACGCTAGGCCACCTGACCTTCATCCTCACCCCTGCTCCATCATTCCTGTGGTGCTTACAAAACTTAGACATGTCCTGAACTTTAGCTCTCAAAAGTAATGTTTTGATCATCTACAGAATGACCTGACCCTGTTTAAGCCAGAGATTTGTTTTTAAGAGTTAAGAAAACCTGTCCCCGTCCATTGTGGTGAAGCGTCCAATTCAGTGTGTTGCACGCATGTCCCAATCTTCCGACCATGACACGAGGGCTTCTGCTTGTGTTTAATTTTGCTTTGGGAGAAAGGTGGACGATGAACTGAGATGCTTCTTAATTCAGCAAAACTGACATGACCGCAGGAGCATTTGAGGAGTAATTAAGAAGTTCCGGGTGTTATCGGGGCAGACAGTCATTCGGTGCTGGGGTGGTTGAATCTGCTGTGGATCCCATCACACACTGCCCTGTTAGGGTCTGTGGACTCTGTGACCAGAGTCTCACCACCCAGCTTCTGCTGTAGTAATTACAGTGTTTCCTTCTCCGCTCTGCCCCGCCCCCACCTCCTCACCGGGGTCCAGGGCTTCTAGAGCAATCCTTGATTGCTTACAGGCACTAGAGAGCTGAGATTAAGGAGACAGACGCAGTAGAGTACCACAGCTGTGGGTGCTATGGTAACAAACATGGGAAATTACCCTTTGATTGATGGATAAAATAGGCCTGATGTCATTTGCTGCTCCAAAATCCCAAGAACAAAAGTAGAAGTTGGTCCTTTGGGGGTTACTGACAACGAAGATAAAACATATTTTGAGAATTCCGTGTAAATTCTGCATCCCATTCTTTTAGCTGTGACAAGGATAGGGTTATGTTTCTGCCTCTGGGGAAAACACCGTAGGCTGCTTTTGTTCCGCCTTTGCCTGCTGGGTTAGGTAAGGCGGTGGATGGTGCCGCCTCGCGGCAGGTACGTGCTACTGCAGGGCATCTGAATGGCACATAGGAAAGCCAATAATCACACACATGCACACTCGCATGCACACGCACACACCACACACACACACACAGATCATGTAAACCATTCTCATTAAAGGAGTAATATAGTAGAAAATACGCTTTCTACAGATTTTAGTGTGAGTATCTCAGTCACTTTCTATTTCCACATTTAAAGTGTATGCACGTTTGTTTAAGTATTTTTTTTTCCAAACTTAATTCTGGAGAAAAGAATCCAAGTACTTTATTGAAGACCAAAAACTTAATAATATTATGAACCCCGAAGTCAAAAGACAAATTTGAAGAGGTAAGATATTTCCAGAATAAAATGAAAAAACAAACAAACAAACAAACAAAAAACAAAACGAAACGAAACAAACCAACAACGGGTTGCAAAATTAAATGTGGAGAACTCGTGGCCACTGCATGGTTGTAGTAGCTCCTTTCTGTAGAACCTGGTGTTTACAGGTGTCTGAGGGTTCCAGTTCAGATCCTTCCTACTGATGACTGGTTTTTGTCTTCTACCTTCAAACATCTGCTTTGGGCAAGGGATCACATCATGGGGGACGAGATTTAGGATGTCTAAATCCTTCCAGTATCCATGGGTTTTGGAAATGTGTGTCCACTGTAAGACTCCCTTCTTTTTACAGTTAGTGAATGTCGTTAAGCTCGGAAGAGTTTCCCCTCAGACAGACACATACCCCAGCCCAATCTAATGGCTTCAGGGAGATGACATCACTGCAGTGGAGGCTGGGGATTTCCCCACTTGTCTGTTGAAGAGCAGAGGGCACAGACTGAGGTACATCCTGTGTGGTGACGGAGAGCCCAGGGGAGCTTGGGCGAGCCCAGGGGAGCTTGGGCACACTCACAAAGCTCCAGCTTTGTAGGTGTCGGTCTGCTACCCTCCACAAGCCGGCTGCTCCCCACAGCTTGGGGGAGATTCTGACACGCCTCCGGGGAACCTTCTGCTTCGGATCCTACAGCATGGGTGATTTAAATGGAGAAATTAAATCAAAAGGCATAGACTGGGAGAGTAGAAAAACTGGAGCCTGGAACACTGGCAGGAACTGGAATCGAGCTATTCCCAAGAAGAGCTGAATCACAGGGACCCAGAGGGCACTGCTCCAGGTCAGCGAGGCTATGTTCAGAGCCATGAGGGGACATGCGAGGAGAACAGTGGTTGGTACCTTTGAGGAGGCTTTACTGACAACATCATGCCTCAGCCGCCCTTTAACTTTGCAAAGAACTGACATTGTCTGTAGCTGGCAGCCATGGGCATCCGTGTGGAGACTCTAGAAGAGCTAGCTTTGTTGGGCTAGTCTGCTCAGTATAGGGTTTTCAGACTAGGAGAGCCAGGTTTAATGGGTCAGAGAGACTTCACTCCCTTAGCGCTTGACTCACTTGTGCTGGAGAAGACTTTGTGAAGAGTTGATTCCCAGCCTGTAGGTGCTGCAGACTGAACTTGCTTGATCACAGCTATCATTACACACAAGTAATAAAGCCAATCATCGACAGGACAAGTCTGGGTCACCTGGTCCATCTGGTCTACCACTTCTTAAACCACGGGATACATCGCCGTATGTGGGACCATGAAAAACCAGCAAAAGTGAAAGGTTTCTGAACACAATCACCCCCAGAACAATCCAAAAGCAATTGTGAAATGAATTCCAGCTATTGCCCTCAGAGCTCACCTGTCTTGTGTTGTAACTCCAAAGAGCACACAGCAGCACGCAGTAGGACTGCACTCTCCACTGTGTACCATCAACCAAACCTGCTGAAAACTGAGGCTCACATGGGAGACTGTAATATGCTATGAATTTCAGTGTTTTGTTTTGTTTTGTTTTGTTTTTTTGCACGAAGTTTTCTGTTCTTATAGAGGCATGATGGCTTGGTTACAGAAGAGAAAGACTTTAAAGGTTTTCCACCATCATTTCTCAATATACCAATATCAATCATATATATATATGTGTGTGTGTGTGTATGTATATATATATATGTATATATGTATATATATGTGTATATGTATGTGTGGATAGATAGATAGATAGATAGATAGATAGATAGATAGATAGATAGATAGATAGATAGGGTGGTTTTGTTTTGTAACACTTGTTTGTAGAAATTGCTATTTGAGGTATCAACTTCAGTTCCAGAAAAAATTACCAGAGTAATTATGGCTTCATGGCTTCAGATGAGGGCAAAATTTCCATAGATTTCTGAAATGGGCCTTAAACTGCTCTGTCACTTTGTACTAAAGATTTTTTGCAATGTGACATTTTCAGCATTGTGACTGTAGAATCAAAATATTGATCAGCTCTGGGAAATATTGGAGACGTTGTACCCTGCAGTATGAAATATTCACCCAAGATTCAATTCTTTATGCAAAAAAAATACATAAGCAATCCACTCCACCAGTGTAAATATTTGCTTTGTAAAAAGAAAGAAAATGTGTAGAATAAAAGGGATCACACTGGGAAATGTTTAAGAATCTTTGTCTAGTCTGAGATTGCCTTTCCCAGTCTGTTACTGCAAAAGCAAGAGTAAGTCCAGACGTTACAACTACTGGTCCAGCGTTCATATCGTTAGTGGGATAGAACTGCCAGCCAGCCAACTTGAAACCAGCTTCTGAGAAGTGTCTCTAGTGTTCGGTAAGACAGAGCTTCTCCGAGTGCTCACAGGACTGGAAGCCCGTGGTTCTCACCTCTTCACTTCAGGTTGACGGGATTCACAAACACTCCATGGCCCCCCACACCACACATCACATCAAAAAACAGATGCTACAAGTATTGTGCAACATGGACTAGTTTGATACAGAAGTTCTTTATTGATTATTTGGGAATCTTACATCGTGAACCCCAATCATACTCACTTCTCAGTCCTCCCAGGTCCATCCCCACCCTTGTGACCACTCCCTCCCCTCCCCCCAATGAAAAGAGAAGAAAAGAAAAACCAGTCCAGTTTATGTTGCCCAAATACTCACCAGATCATGGTCAAACTCCAAGTGGCCAGCCCTTTAAAGAAGACTGAATCCTTCCCCACCTACACCCCCTGCCAGAAGCCATCAGTGGTGGAGAG
Organism: Rattus rattus; assembly: GCF_011064425.1. Classification (NCBI taxonomy): domain Eukaryota; kingdom Metazoa; phylum Chordata; class Mammalia; order Rodentia; family Muridae; genus Rattus; species Rattus rattus. The sequence continues at coordinate 74,558,116 of NC_046166.1, forward strand.
CTACACTTCAGCATCCATATCACAACCTTTAAGAGGTCTCTTCAGTTTCCTGTCTAGGCTATTACTTTGGTTGGGAGGGATGGTAGGGGTTGTGGCACAGCCTCCCGTGAATCTGCGGTCATCAATACCATGGCAAAAGTAGCCTCTTCACTCTTTACAGGCAGCCGGGTGCATAAGTCATGGCAGTGCTGCTACCCGGGGCCATGTCTGGGTCTGTGGTCCGGCTGCAGATGGGGGGTGGGTTGATGTCTGTGGCCCACGTTACTGCCAAAGGCCATGCAGATGCCTGCAGTCTGTTCTGTCAGGAAGCCATGTTGATGTGTGTGGGCCATGCTGTGGCTAGGAAGCTATGTTGATGGACTTTTTTTTTTTCTCTTAGGTTAAATAAAGACCAAGACTGTCTAGCTCTCTGTTCCTAGAAAGGCGTGTGGTCAGATGGCCAGCTCTGTCAGACAGATGGAAAGTGAGATTTTTCAGATCCCACCCTCTGCTTCTCCCACATTTCCTGGCTCTTGCTCCATCCCCTGTCATCCCTCTCTCTCTCTCTCTCTCTCTCTCTCTCTCTCTCTCTCTCTCTCTCTCTCTCTCTCTCACACACACACACACACACACACACACACACACACACAGAGAGAGAGAGAGACAGAAATACATAGATGTGTTAGTTATATCACTGTCAAAAGTCAGACAAAGCTTATACGTAAATCTACTAGTGCTGTGAATCTGACTAACCTTAGTCTATGTATTATAACCCCCCATATAATATATATAATATATATTAATTATATATATTATAGCAACTTGTAACTAATGCATTATAAAATTTAATGTATAATTCATATAGGCACATAATTTAAGTTGCTACATCTGACACAGAACTCAGGTAAATGCAAGGTGAAATGTTTATTTTAAAATAAACTTTAAATCTGAGTCTATGAGTTAGAATTTCAGCATACTGAAAACAGTGTGTGTGAGTCTGCGGATATGTGTGTGCATGGGTGTATGTATATGTGTATGTCTGTGTAATATGCACGCATGTATTGCATGTTTGCCTGTATGTGCATGTGCACACATGTGTGTATGTGTGTATATGCATTGTGCCTTCATGTATTGTACCTGTATAGTTGTATGTATATGTAGTGTTCATACATGTATCTCGCATATGTGTGTATGTGTAGTGTGCATACATGTATCTACTTGTATCGAGTGTGTGCATGTGTGTGTGTTTGTGTGTGTGTGTTTGTGTGTGTGTGTTTGTTTGTGTGTGTGTGTGTGTGTTTGTGTGTGTGTGTGTGTGTGTGTGTGTGTGTGGTCTGAATACCTGTATCCCCTGAGCTAAGGAGAATCTTGTAAAATACAGAGATGGTGTGAGTTCTGGGAAGTGAGGCAAAGGCAGGTTACTCACTGACTCAAGAGAAAACTATCTCCACAGACAGTCATACCTAGGGACATTGAATTTAGGGCTTCGGCGTGTGAGTCTTAGGGGCACTGTTCAGAACTCAGACATGTATTTGAAAGGAGGGAATTTGAGCACACCTATACATCATGAAGAAAACAGTGTGAAGAAGACTTGTGTAAAAGATAGCCTCTGGTATGGCAAGACCAACCACCCACTACCTCCAGGAATGACTAACAATACTGTCAGCTGCACTCCAGCCCCATATGAGAGAGCAGTAGCCTCTTCTTCAAGCCAGGAGATGAGGAAACCCAGGGCTTCTGTGTCTATGAAACCTGTTGTCCAGCCCCCGTTGATTAGTCAAGGAGTAATGGCTTGCAAAATTGAAGCAAAACAGAGACTTTCAACATACTCTTCAAAAACTCACCCAGATTACAGGGCAGGGAGCATCAAGGTGATTATAGAAGTTATGAGACCTGGGCCCTGGGGTGAATGCAGGTGGTGAGACTAAGTGGTATTGTTGGACACAGGGCACAATGTTACAGATCTCATTAGCCTGGATAATAAAGTGATCTCTGAAACTCCATGAGCATTTTCTTTTATGGAATTTAGCACCACAGTGAATCTGCAGTGTGCTGTGTGTGTGGTATCCAGAACCCCACTTGTCAGTCACTAGAGGGGTTTAGCCCTGTCTGAGAGACCTTCCCTTCAGTGCAGGAAAAGACAGCAGAAAATACTCTTCAAACAGCCCAGCCCCTCTCTGAGTTCTGCTGAAGACGGCTGAGAACAAAAACTGCTCTAGGTAAGAGTGCCTTTTTAAAGAGAGAAAGTCAGAAAGAAGAGAAAAGCAGGAGAAAACCTAGTCATGTGTATTCTTGTTTGTTATATTTTACTTTTTCTTGTTCTTGGAGAATTATTCTTTGAGAACTTGATATATGTATGCAATGAAATATGGCCGTGTCTGTTGGGGCAGAAATCTCGGCTTGCGTCTGGACAAACCACACCAGACCAACATGGTTCCACGGGAGAGGTTTAATGTAAGGACAGACACAAGGGAGAGGGATGGCAGAGAGAGAGAGAGAGAGAGAGAGAGAGAGAGAGAGAGAGAAGAGAAAGAAGAAGAAGAGAAAGAAGAAGAAAAAGAAAAAAAGAAAGAAGAAGAAGAAAAAGAAGAAGAAGAGGGAGGAGGGAAAGAGGAGGGGGAGGGGAGGGGGGGGGGGGGGGGGGAGGAGGAGGGAGAGGAGAGGAGAGGAGAGGAGAGGAGAGGGAGGAGAGGGAGAGGAGAGGGAGGAGAGAGAGAGGAGAGGAGAGGAGGGCCGGCCATGAGGGGAGAGAGAGGAGAGAGAGAGAGAAGGTAAGAGCAAGAGAGAGCAAGAGAGGGAGGAGGGGGCAAGCAGCCCCTTTTATAGTGTCAGGCATATCTGGCTGTTGCCAGGTAACTGTGGGGCAGAACTTAGACAGGATGCTAACAATGTCCACCCCCTATTTCCCCTTCTAGCCCACCCCCCTAGAGCTTCCCTCCTCTATATCCATATCTTCTCATCCTCCTTCTTAAACATCTCATCCACTAAGACTGACTAGAGCGATAAACGTGCCTGCATGGGTGTAGGCAGCACTGGAAGCCCTCAGCTTTGTCACCTCTAGAAGATGTCTTCTGTGTGGAGATGTGTTCCTCCTGTCATTTTAAAGCTGAATTCATAGGCTTCTCCTGAAGTTTTGAAATGAATTATAGGTTGAAAATTTTGTAATATCTATTATTTTTACTTCACTTTCCCTAAATCCACTCTACTTCCATGCACATTTAAGTGTTCTTTTCAGAATTGTGTGTATGAGTGTTGTATTTATATCACTGACATCTCAGTCTCTATTCCCTCTGCGCCTCCACCCCCTCTTAATTAGTATTTTGAGATATGTATATATCTGTGTATGTGTATGTGTGAGTGTGTGTATGAGTGTGTATGTGTGTGTGAGTGTGTGTATGTGTGTGTGTATGTGTGTGTATGAGTGTGTATATGTGTGTGTTTGTGAGTGTGTGTGAGTGTGCATATGAGTGTGTGTGTCTGAGTGTGTGTATATGTGTCTGAGTGTGTATGTGTGTGAGTGTGTGTATAATATGTGTGTCTGAGTGTGTATGTGTGTATGAGTGTGTGTGAGTATGTGTATGAGTGTGTATGTGTGTCTGAGTGTGTATGTGTGTGAGTGTGTGTATGAGTGTGTATGTGTGTCTGAGTGTGTGTATGTGGTATGAGTGTGTGTGAATGTGTGTATGAGTATGTATGTGTGTGTAAGAGTGTGTGTGTGTGTGTGTGTGTGTGTGTGTGTGTGTGTGTGTGTGTGTGTTGCTGGCCATCTGGAATTGGCAACCTATTGCATTGAGAAGACTAATTCTCTCTATTATCAGCTGCCATTGACTTACTTACTACAGCACTTCATCTAGGGATGGGGTCTTATGAGATTTCCCTGATCCATGTTGGCTTGTCATTGGTTTGGTCTTGTTTAGGTTACCATATTATTAGGATTTCTTGGCTGCTGGTGGTTCTTGGTTCTTGCCCTATACAGAAGACAGGGTCTCCCCACTGACACTGTGGGTCCTTTAAGTCCTGTGGGTCTTAAAGACCAAGGGTTTAGCTACTGAGACAGTCCCCATCTCTAAGGTCTTCAGTTCTAATCAAGGGGATGATTTCTACCCCCGTCTATTCTAACTATCCCAAGAATAGGGAAAGTCCTGTCTATGGAGCCACATGACCTTCATCAATTAACACCAACAGAATAAAGGGTGACCCCATAATAAGGGTTATCAAGAGTTTCCGAACAGACCAGCCAGCTTATCCAACTGCAAGCTCCAACCAGTGGTCTTCGAATTGGTTTCCCACACTGTAGGGACTCAGGATGTCTTGGGCTGGATGTGCTCACTCAGGATGATACTGGAAAAGAAAGGTCTACTTTGAGGGAAGAAGGGCTCAGCGGTTTTCTTACTCCACCATGATAGCTCAGGCACTACAGTCAGCAAATGAGAAAAGCAAAGAGTAGAGAAGTTCCCTTGCTTTTTCATCAGAAAGCTGCAGTCCCTGCCAGTCTGATCCACAGGGATGGATCCACAGGGATGTGGTTTTGTAACTGGAGTAGCTGACATCCTTCCAATTAGCTACTGAGTTGACTCCAGAGGGTCATAAACTGCCTTCCTGCTTTGATAATGAAACTCTCACTGTGGTCGGAGGTAACCCATACAAACAAACATGTCAGCCTTCTATTCTTTCTTCATAATAATGGCTTTTTTTTTCCTGTTCTGGATTTGAAGTATACCCTACATCTTTATTCTTGGGTTTTCACATATTCTATTTAAAAAAATCGCTGAAAATGCCCAGTATTTGAGTGTTATAAGGCTATTATTGTAGAGCTTTGTAGCCCAGAACATAGCAAAGGTCTTCCCTGGGTAACATCAAACAGGGAACAGGGTTTCTCAGAGCACCTAGGACAGTTTTCCCTTCTTTAAGGCAGTCAGCAGAATTCTCTCCCTTCCTTCCCCCCCTCCCCCCATCTCTGCATGCATTCATGCATTTGTGCCCCCATGTGTGCATGTACAGATGTACAGTCCTCTGGAGTCCAGAGGACGATCTCACGTCAGTCTCAAGTACTACTCCTCAGCTGCTGTCCATCTCGCATGTCTGGGACAGAGTTACTCTCGGTCCTGAGTTTCACCTTCGGGGGCTAAAACAGCTGGCAAGGGATCCCCAGGCTCCTCCCATCTCCATTCCCCCAGATCTGTGGTTAAAGCGTCTGGGACCACACTTTCATTTTTTAACATGGGTTCTGAGGATCAAACTCTGGTAATTGTGTTCACGAGGAAAACACTTTATCTACTGAGCCCTTCACCCACACATAGAATTCAGCTCCTTGCTGGTGAGTGAAAAAAATAGAAAAACCATACTAAATCACTGTGCTACTAAGGGCTTTCATTGTTATGATAAAACAACACCACGACCAAAAGCAAGCTGGAGAGGGAAGGCTTTAGTTAGCTTATTCTTCTGCATTTTAGTCCACAATTGAAGGAAGTCAGGGCAGGAACTCAAACAGGGCAGGAACCTGGAGGCAGGTACTAATGCAGAGACCATGGAAGGGTACTGCTTACTGGATTGCTCCTCATGGCTTGCTTAGACTACTCAGGTCCTCCAGCCTAGGGATGATACCACCCACAGTGGGCTGGGCTCTCCCTCATCAACCACTAATTAATGCCCTATAGCTGGACCTTGTAAAGGCATTTTCTCAATTTAGTTCCCTTCTTTCAGATGATTCTAGCTTGTACCAAGTTAAACCAAAGCTAGCCAGAACAACTGACTGACCCTTGTCCACCTGACATTCAAACATATAGTGCTGCTGTTGTTGCTGCTGTTGTTGTCATTGTTGCTGTTGTTGTTGCTGCTGTTGTTGCTGCTGTTGTTGTTGTTGTTGCTGCTGCTGTTGTTGTTGTTGCTGCTGCTGTTGCTGTTGTTGTTGTTTTACTTGCATTTCTACATTTTAGTCCATGATTGAAGAAAGTCGTGATAGGGAATCAAACAGGGGAGGAACCTGGAGGCAGGCACTGATGGAGAGACCAGAACATAGATTGGTGCTGCTTACTTTCTCTCTCTCTCTCTCTCTCTCTCTCTCTCTCTCTCTCTCTCTCTCTCTCTCTCTCATCCACATATTCACACATATTCTCATTCTCTCTCTGTGTGTGTGTCTCTGTGTCTCTGTGTCTCTGTCTCTCTCTGTCTCTGTCTCTCTCTGTCTTTCTGTCTCTGTCTCTCTCTGTCTCTCTGTCTCTATGTCTCTCTCTCCCACATATTCACACATATTCTCATTCTCTTTCTCTGTCTCTCTGTGTCTCTGTCTCTGTGTCTCTGTCTCTCTCTATGTATCTGTCTCTGTCTCTCTGTCTCTGTCTCTCTCTGTGTCTCTGTCTCTGTCTCTGTCTCTCTCTCTCTCACACACACACACACACACACACATCCCTTTTCTTTCATTTGTTTTCTTCATACAGTGACTCACTATGGGAATCCTCCTGCCTCTGCCTCTTAGTGCTGGGGCTACCTATATGTGCCATTATCCCTGGCCTTAATGTCTGATTCTTAATTCAATAAGTGACCCTCTCTCTCCTGCTCTATCCTCCCCCAGTCTATCTCTCTCCATCACCACTTAGACATATTTATTAGTTTTATAGAACTTCCAGAGGTTTAGGGAAGGGGGGTTGTTTGTTTGTTTGTTTGTTTGTTGGGAGCATTCTGAGAAACACAACTAGAAACTTTCAAGGAATGGCTTGTTTTCTTGTTTTTGAGGATGCATAACCTGGTTTCAATTAAGGTTGCAATAAGGATAGTAAATATTGTTTCTAAAGATTAATTTACGGATACTGAACCCTATCCTTTAATTTTATTTCTTGGTCAGTTAGTGAATGTTTTCCAGCTCCATTATGCTAAGCTTTGTAGATGCTGTGTCTTTAGCAGTTCTCATAGACAAGGGAAGCAGCCAGTAACAAAACAGGAAAGCGATTCGGGAGGCCGATGGATGCCGTGACTAAGGGATTGTGTAGGCCTCCAAGATGTTCCCTGTGACAACTGACCTGTCAGGATCTGAAATAAATACCTCTATTCCTTCAGCAGTTTCAGACAACAGCTTAGTTTCCAGGGAAGGATGGAGTTTGCCTGAGCGAGAGCCTTTTCCAGGAAATCAATCCTCGATCCCGGAAATAGGTCCTCCATCCCGGAAATCGGTCCTCCATCCCGGAGATCGGTCCACCATCCCAGAAACCTATCCTGTTCCCTGTGAACACTCAACACTTCCAACGTCTATGACCCCTCTCTGGAAGTTGCTTTCTTATCTTAGGACGTTTTCATTTGAAAGCACCGTACGCGTTAAGACTACTGGACGTCAGACGCCAATGGCTCATCAGTTACAAGCACTGGCTGCTCTTCCAGAGGACCTGAGTGCGATACCCAGCATCTACATAGTGCCTCAGGACCACGTCTCTAAGCCCAGTTCCAGGGGAGCGCCAAGGCCCCCTTCTGGCTTAGGAGGGCTTCAGGTTTACACGTGGTCTCATAGACACATAAGCAGGCAAAACACTTCTACACAGCAAAATTAATTATTAATTGATTGATGTTTAATAAGTGATATAAATAAATGAAAAACACTACTTGGTGTCAGTTCAATTAAAATCTGAAAACAATAGGTAATTACTCTAGGAGTCGTTTTGTTTAGTGGGTTGAGTTTTTTGTTTTTGTTTTTGTTTTGTTTTGTTTTTCTGGCTAATTTATATATGGACTCTTTCTTCTTCATTGTTTTGGTGATACTGAGATCAAACCCAGCACTTTATACATGCTGGCAATTTGAACATTGCCACTGAACAGCAACATTAGTCCAAAATAGTACTCACTGTGAAATAATTGACACTGAATTTTTTTTCCAACTTGGTCTATAAACTACTATAATTTATATTATTTTAGTAGCCCACTAGTGGGATTTTTTTTTCCAAGCTAGGGTCTTACCAACTTAAGTTTTAGCATTGGTTTCTTAACGCCTCAACTGTTTATTTAAATGTTTAACATTTCAAAAACTGAAATAAATTATGAAAATAATTTCTTAGTCAACAAAGCAAATATCTAAAATGCAAGCTTATTTACAAGGTATTTGAAACGATGACTGTGGGTCTGTGTGTAGCTGAGTGTATACAGACGTAGGGGAGGTTTGTGTGTGTTCTGTGATTATACAGAGTCTGGTTTTCTTTCAAAAAAACAAATCAGGAAATGTTGCTTGCGCAGTAAATACCGGGAAGGATCAAAGCATTAGCGAAGCTGTCTCTTCCATCACATCTCACCGTTTGAGGAACAGCAGCTGCAGAATTACTCGTACAGTTTCCTGTTTTCAAGAATATTTCCTTAGCAGAGTCCTAGTTATGGGGAAATTCCAGGTTAGAATGCTCTGTGAGCCAAACTGATTTACAATATGCGATATATGCCATTTCCCAGAGAAAATGAAAGAGAATAAATAGAAACAGAGCACAACGAACAGTGCTTAGGAAGAGAGATGGCTTCCCTTCCCGTGCAGGGCTTCTGGGTAAGGGGCGCTTTGAATGACCCCTGCTGAGGTTCAGCACAAAGGCCAGAACATCCTCAGACAAGTCCAAGCTCTTCCGGTTCTCCTGGAATGTGTGAGAGCAAGGCAGCCTCCACCGGAGGCCTCTGGTCAAGGGGTAAAGGGCAAGGAAAGACAGGAGCCATTCCAGGGGACAGTGCCCATCCACGCTCAGGAGACCCATAAGACTCTGAGGTTTAGCATAGATGCTCACTTCTTCTGAAACCTTTGTGGTTTTCCTGCACTCAACAATCCCATATCATCAAGCAGCCCTGGGGCAGCTCACCAAGGATTACTCAGGTGGGGTGAAGAAACGAAGGATATATTTGGTGAGTGTAGCTTTCTCCCTGATCAATAATTTTTTTCGTTTCTCAGAGTACATTTTTCAATTAAAAAAGTATCACTGTGAGGACTTTGAGAAAATAAATAATGAAAATGTGATATTTAACAAGCGCACATTGGTTTTCTGTTTAAGTGTACTCTCTGGCTGCAAACTGTCTTTGTTCTGGTAAAATGCTGGAAAACTTGAGAACACTGGTTGAGGAAATTCTCTGCTTAGCCTCAAGACATTTCAAACGCCCAATTTATTCTTGTAGTCTTAATGAATGAGCAAATTCTCCATGTCACGTTTCTGGCTTTCCAATGCAGATCTTTGATTTTAATTTCACTGAGTATCATTTACAGTTTAGAAGTGATCTATAATCTAATATGCAGTGAGCTCTCTGTGGCCCTGGTATAATGGGATTCACGTATTGGCTTTCTGAAGAGTGCGTGTCATATTTCTTTCTGATAGAAGTTTACTCTCCCTTTATATAGAGAGAATGTCCAGGTCTCCCACCAAAATCTGTGGCTGCTCAAGCCCCGTGTTTACAGAGAGAAACATTCCCATGTAACCTATCCTAATCTTGCCCTACAACTGAAATCTTCTCCAGAGAAGTTATCATAAGTAACGTCATGTAAAGGGTTGTCACCCTGTATTGTTTTTGGAATGATATTGGGGAAATGTGTGCACACTTTCAACGCAGGTGAAGTAGTTTTCAAACGTTTCTGTCTATGATGGCATAATACACAGGTGTGGAAGCTGTGACTTTGAAAGGCCAAATCATACTAGCAGTTTTTTTTTTTCACTCTCTGGCTATGCCCAGATAATTTTGTCATTCAAGGAATTCGACTACCAAATCTTCCCTTGGTTCTTTAATTAAAGAAATATCTACTTTTCCTTTTAGACAATTTTACCTGGATATGAGCTTGGACAGGAATAAGAGGAGCAAACATTATCCACACTGCCAACTGGAAGAAAACAAATCCTATTAACTCGGCTGTGTGTAGTGATAGGGCTTTCTTTGCCCCGCCCATCTCCTCGTTGACCACTCAGAGATCATGCTCCGCCCCCGTCTCCTCTTTGACCATTTAGAGACTATGCCCCGTCCCTATCTCCTACCCTCAAACTGGCCATTTTCTATGATTAACTTCTGTACTAAAATTTGATCCTGCTTATAAAGACATGGTTAAAAACTATAAGTATTTAAATACTCAAAATCTGATTATTTTCGGAACGCCAATACAGTTAAGATGGAACACGTACCACATTATTTTGACTTCTCAATTACAAAATAACCCCTGAGAGCTAGCGGTTCTCTATAGATTTTACTTTTTACTGTTTGTGAGAAAAACATACAATTTTAATACTTGGGCAGTAAAAAAAAAAAATGTGGCGAGTGAATTTAAAGTCCTAGATTCTACTAGAGTAACTATTGCTGTAGACACGAAAGGAAAGGGAATGTCAAGATCAAAAAATCCATTTCCAAAACCATTTTCTGCAACACTACGTCAGGATTCTCATAATGGTGAAAAGGAGAGAGGGACAAAGGAAGGGAGGAAAGGAGGGGGGGAAGGAGGGAGGGAAGGAGGGAGGGAGGGAGGGAGGGAAGGAGGGAGGGAGGGGGTCTGATATTTATTCCAGCCAAGACATCTCTAAGTGACAAATGAAAGAGAAATTGTGGCATGTAGGTGATATGTGAATGTTGTTAAAATTGCTCAATGAGGTCTCATAAAATGTCAATAATTGAAAATAAATAGATTTGAAATATCTACCTTAGAGCCGAAAAGGTAAAATTCCAGCTTGGTGCAGTCACACTGACCTGTCCTTGCAGCTGAGGCATAAGAATCATGTGATCCAGACTGGGTCTGGACTACATGGTCACATACTTTCTCAAAATAAAAAGAACCCATGTCAATTCACTCATTAATTACAATTCCTTTAATTCAACAATTAAAGGCAGGGTCTAAAACAATAACAGTGTGAACTCCTAAAATTTTAAAAACTGTGTGCTTAAGTATGTTTACACACCAGATGGCAGGGAAGGAGAAATAATGATTAAAATATTAATTTCTCAGAAACCATATTATGGGATGAAGACAGAGCAAAGCACTACAGACCTGACAATAAATAAAAACCGATCAACTTCTTCAGCCAGTGTGAAACTCTGAGGTGTAGGACACAACTGAGAAAAAATACAGGGAGGGAGTAAAATATTAAAACAAGACACAAAAGCGTATGTGCTGTGTTATAAAAAGAAATATTGATAGTAAACAAAATGAACCCAAAGTCAAGGCAGAAATCTTATGACAAACACCTTAACAAATGTAACTTACAACTAAAATGTTGGAGTACCAGTCTTCTTGGTTAGTAGTAAATGTTTCTGGGAAACATAAATGATGAATTTTTGTACCTGCTGACATAACAGGAATATAAATAGGGAAGCAACAGGTTAATATTTATAAATTCATATGCATAAAATAAAGATGGAAAAATAATTAGGAGCATCCATGTTACACATTTCTCAGTGGACAGTATTCTGACTAGACAGAAATTTATCAAAACAGATGCTAATCATGACAATAATACGCTAACACTTGCAGAAGAATTAGACAACAAAAAGCAGAAGAGATTAAACGACAAGACACTTCTCAAACACTTGGAGAACGGACTGTATAAGAAAAGGCCACTGAACTTAATACAAATAAAACTTTCCTGAATGACAAAAGTATTCTCTAAAATATATAAAACAAATTAAAACAACACAGAGACAGAAATCAATGCATTAGAAAGAGTAATGTGATAAGGGCAGAAGTACATCTTTAATAATACAAAGAAAATAAATGTAACACTCAAATCTCACCAAGGACATAAAAGAAGAACAGAAACATTAACCACAAAGAGGCAATGAGATAGATTAAGAGTTTGAACTCTGTAAGTGTCAAACTTTACAGCATGAATCATTTTAAAACACAAACTATCCTAATTAAAAATAAATCACCTCAACACATTAGTTATCAGAAAGTAAAACAGGAACGCATTATAATTACCTTTAAGAAAATAGACTCATGAAGTTTAGAAATTCCCCCCATTAACCTTTGCTTTTCCTTTTAAATTTTTCATTGTGTAAGAATTTCCCACTTGACTACAGTGTCTCCACTGTAGTGCACCCTAACCATCTCCCCTCTTGTTTCCTCTTCATCCCTGAACCACTTTTCCTGGCAACGCTGCTTTTGTAAACACACAGAGTTCAGTGAGTGCTGCCTATAGGTTGTTGGATCTGGAACCTCCCACTGCAGCATGGGCAGCCTGTCAGAGGCCGCACTGCTGGACCCACAAACCCAGCAGCTATGCATTGCCATGAACTCCTTAGATGGGATGGGAGTCCAGGAGCACCTCCTCCACTTGCTGTGAGCTCAGCTGCACAACAGTCTTGTCAAGCAAACGCTGGTTCCGTGCAAACATCACTGCTGCTATAGCGTAAATACCTAATGCTACTGAAACTACATATACCAGACATACTCTGTACTCTCCTACTTATAATGAACATGCAAAAATAAAACAACTACAAAAGGGAGGATGAAATGCCAAAGATGATCTCATCGAAATGTCTTGTATATGAAATCTGCAAATCATGCTCATTCCATTTTTTACCTTGGTAAAAAAATGTAAATTTTATAATAGTGTCTTCCCCCATTTATGATGATGATTGATGATGATGATGATGTCATGATGATATGATCATGATATGATTAGGATGATAATGGTGATGATGGTGTCATGGTGATGATGTCATATGATTAGAAAGATGATGGTGATGATGATGACATGATGATGATGTCATGATGATGTCATGGCAATGATGTCATAGTGATGATATGGTATAAGGATGATGATGGTGATGATGATGGTGACTATGATGCTGACAACAATGATGATGATGTCATGATGATGATGATGATGTATACCATTCTAATTCTAAGAAATTAGGGAAACCCTGTCATTTCAGCAATGTAAATAGAAACTGACATGATCCTGTGAAGTGAAATAAGCCTGGTGCAGAAGACGAACAGGGTCCCATCACCACTCCCACGTGACTCTAACACAGTTGGTCTTGTAGACATTGTGAGCAGAATGGTGATTTCCAAGTGCAGGGGACTCCAAACAACAAGCAAGAGTACGTACTGATGTGATAGTGTACAGTGGGGTGGCCACCAGCAACATAAAGGAGAAAGATATCGTCCCATAGAGAGATGATAGAAGGACTGGCCATGTTTAACCTAATCCAAACCTGGTACAACACAGACATGTATTAAAACACTGCCTGGTACTTTCCTTTATTAATACAATTACATGTATTAACTAGATATATTATTAACACATTTCTTTTTTTTCTAAAATGAACAGCAAGATATGCTTCTTAATTTCCAGAGTGATTGTTATGACACAGGTATGGGAACCTCCAGGGAATTGAGTGGGGAATCCAGTGATTTCTTCCTCAGGATGAGCTGTCATGAATCCCCTGTCGATGAAGCTGTGTGTCTGTAGCTAGGCTGGAAGGATGGTGGTGCATGAAGAAATACTAGTTCCAAGGAAATCAGAGAGCCTTAGGAGCAAAGTTGTAGAGGCTACTGTTTCTTCCTGAGCTGTGGTTGAAGGATTTTACAATGTTGCCCTTGAAAAGATAGCACCTGGAACTTAATGCTTCAGAAATTTTGTTTTCCTCCCTTTCTGAAATGTCCTGGGGAATAATTTGAACTTCAGCATGTGTACATGTCTCCCAGTGAAAACTCTCCAGACGAGGAGGGAAAGAGAGAATGTGGGAGCTGTGGCAGTCCCAAGCAAGGGCCATTGACCCACACCAATTGTATTATTCTGTCTCTAGCAGGTTTTGGTTTAAATTGGAATCCAACTTCTGAGTGACGACTTCCAACAAGAATTACTTCTTATTTTCATGACCTTGTGAAAAAAACTTTTTCAATTCTTAGCTTTGATAAATGATCAAATGATCTTTGGGGTCTAACTTGTATATCTATAACAGCTCTTTTTTGTAGCGTACAGTACTGTAAACATATACTTTAATAAATGACTGGTCTATCACTGAGATATATGCAAGAAAATATACATTAAAAATGTCGGAGCTACAGATCTCATTAATTCAGTTTTTTTTCCATATTCTTCCTAGGCGAAGGTGAAGTTTACCTTTGAATGCCTAAGAAGAAATGACTATTGTAAGCATCACTATAAACATATTGAGGTGTACACTATTGAAAAGCTTCTTTGTAGTTAAGTGAATAGATGTGTTTAGTTCCTTATGCAATAAGTGCTCATGAACTGTATAGTTTGTCTAGGTAGTCTTATATTGGGAATGTAACGGTGAAAATGTTCAGTTCATGCTTTGAAGTTGATGATTGGGTTTCGAAATTGACACAAAATTGGGCAACTGTGATTGAAAGAAAACAATCGTGGTGTTGAAGAGTAAATTACTGTTAGTATGACCTCACACAAAGTTTCCTCTCATCTACTCCTGAGGGATACCGAGATAAAGGCAGACATTGAGGAAGTCAAAGGAAGGAAGGGCAGCCTGGCCCCACTGGGTGTTCTATAAGAGCCAGGACTATAGGACTTTGAGCTGTGAGAGACAGGAAAGGTGTTTGGACCTGGGTGTATGGTGGTGAAATGCCGTGGCTAACCACTATTGTTAACGTTAGTCAAAATTATCCATCTATTTCTGTTATTCACCAAGCCAAGCGCTTTACATGAAAAAAAAAAAGTCACCACATTCTTCTCTTGTCGCTAAGATTTTAAACACTGGGATGTGACTGGATGTTCGTTCTAAGGCCCATGAGAAGAATCAGAAAATAAAATGGAAGCAGCAACCACACACTGGCCGCCAGACAGCTTACACAGCATCTTATAGTGTACACACTACAGCAAGACACAAACGAGAGAAATTATAGCTTTTACTCATCATGTTGACAGTTTCAAAGTTCGCACGCATCAATTTTAATATACAATCAATGCGTGTTTCAGAGAAAGGAGAGAAAGAAGCAGGACTCAGTGGGAAGAGGAAAAGATAAGAGGAAGGAGAGAAGAGAGAAGGAAAACGGGGAGAGAGGGAGAGAGGGAGGAGAGAGGGAGGAGAGAGGAAGAGGGGGGTCGACCAGCAGCAAGTGCTTCAGTGTGTGAGGATCCACACCGACTTATTAAATCTTCAATCCCTGGGGTCACCCAAGTATAGCAAACAGGGACTTGCTGCTGGTTAGATGTGGAGAGGCCCCTCCTATTCTTTTAGGGTCACAAACAGAATGAGGTTCACGGGGAACTGTGGACAAGCAAGGTTTCCAGGGCTCTGACCTCTTGGCTCTCTCGCTTGGCAAGCCTTGTTGGTGTTAGCATATGGTTAGGTTAGTGACTTCATACCTGTTAAGGGTTGAATGGTTGCCAAATACACTGATATCCACGTTCATCTGGAACTGGAAGTCAGTCTAGGGCACATTCTAGGGCACACAGAAACCCAGAGCACACTTCACCACACTTACAGTCCTCGTGAAGGACCCCTGGGATGAGGTTGTCCCCTGCAACCTCCCCAGTCTCTTAGCATCCTTGGCCTCTAACTATCCTGTTCTTCTCCCCCCAGGGCTCTACGAAACCTTCCTAACCAATGATGAACCCGAATGCTGTGACATCAGGAGCGAGGAGCAATCCACACCCAGACCCAAAGGGACCGTGGACAGAAGAGACTCCTGTCCTAGGACGTCGCTCACAGTGTCCTCGGCCACGAGACTATGCCCTGGCAGGCTGAAGCTGTGTGTACTCGTCCTCATCCTCCTCCACACAGTGCTCACGGCCTCCGCGGCACAGAACTCCACAGGGCTGGGCCTGGGCGGCCTCCCCACGCTCGAGGACAACTCCACCCGAGAGGACTGAGCGCAGCCAGGGGCATGCGCACAGCGCGGGACTGGGTAGGGGCAGGGGCAGGCGCGTGCACAGAGCAGCAGCGACCCACCCAGGATGCTCACCTGCTGCAGCCCCGGGACTGAACCCACCCGGGTGCTCTACCCTTGGACTTCCCGCAAGGCCTGTGGGTAATATTTAACAAGATGGGCCCGATCCCCAACATGGACACAGCCGCAGCTTTTTACCGACTAAAAGGCTGCAAGTGACTCAATTTCTCACACCATTTTATACACTGTGTTTTAATGTTTGGAGGTTTTCTTTGCTTTCAGTTCGGTTTGGGTTTATTTTCCGTTTTTATTTTAATTTAATTTAAGTTTGTTTTATTTTCTGCACTTGTTAATGCAGGGTTTCTTTGGGGGTAAACTAAGTCTCTCCACTGTCTATCTATCGATTTCTAGTCATCGTGTGTCCACCAGATAATTCTGTCTATGTCCTGTCAGTTTCTAATAGAGGAATGACCGCTATAACCTCACGTGTAGCAAAAAACAACAAAAAAAAGAATAAAAAAACACACAACAAAAAAGACAAAAAAAGAAAACAACAAAAATTAAAAAAAAAAAATCCCTAAGCCTCCTTCCAACCCATGGACGCCACGCCCTGCAGGCCCTGCTGGCCCTCGCCTTCTTCTGTCCCTAAGCAGACAACATCCGCTTGCTTCTGTCTGTGTCTCGCATGGTGGGTGTGTGTCCTGCACAAGCCGGAGCAGAGAGAGCCAGGGGCCTAGCAGTTCCTCTGGGTGATCCAACGGTGTGCTCAGAGTCAGGCAGTTCACAGTTTTATGTGGGAAACACACATATACACCACACATAATAGAAGAGTGAAGCACGCCCCCGTGGACAAGTCGCTCCGGTGCCCATCCCCGGTTCTTTCTTCCTGGCCAGGCAGACAGGAGCGGCCCATGGCCTACTGCCCGCAAGATGTGGGCAAGCAGACCCTCTTCAACATCAGGCGCTTGCCTCGAGGGATGAGAGCAGAGACCAAGAACGCAAATCCAGACTTCTGTTCTTCCCCTATCATGGTGGAAGGGATCCTAGTATACAGAATATGTACCATTTTATCTCAGTGTTGCCCCCAGCATAGGGTTCCAGATTCTTTCAGGTATAAAATGTATACAGCTCTGCGTTATCACAGAGGAGAATCTTTTCAAAGCAATCCACAGATCAGCCATTTTTACCACAGTGCGAAGAAGCGTCCTTACTCCAGCGAGCTCTAGGTGGCTGAGAAAAAGAAGTCTAATCACTGTTCGTATTTTTTTTTTCCTTTGTGGGAACATTTCACCTGCTGAGTGTGTATGAATTTGCTTTCTAAAAAGGCTTTTATGGGTTTACAGTAGGGCCAGTGGAAGGGAGAGTTAATAAGGGCTGTTTTTACAAAACAAACAAACGAAACTAATAATTTTAAAAAGACACTTCACATTCCTTCCTGTTCTCTAACTACACGTGGGAAGTGCACTTCCGGTGGGTTTGCTGTGTGGGTGAGAGATGAAGGAAATCCATGGACAAGGTCCTCTTAGTGAACAAAATTTAGTTGTTAACTTTATAGCTATACAATTCCCCCCGGGTGTTTGTTTTCGTTCAGACAGATCTAACCTCTGCATCATGCTTAACCCTGCGACATGCGTACAGTATGCATATTTTGTTTTGAATAAAATGTTTTGTTCCAGTCTGTTAAGAATATTAAATAATAAAGGTATTGCTTAATAAAATTGCTAGAATTGTTTAGCAGTACATGCACAAATATTTTACTAGATTCTTTGTTTTACTAGTGTTTTGTTGAGACTGAAAACCCTAAAATGGTCTGCATAAATACAAAAAGAAAAAAAAAACACCAAAGTGCAAAACTCTTCAGTTTCTTTTTCCTTTTCTTTAAAAACAATTCTTTCTCTCCTTTTTCCCCCCCTTAAACATAGAGAATTATTTACAGGTGTGTGCGCACACACGTACTATATTTTAATTTGTGAAGACATGGTACTCTTTGGGGATATGAGACATGGCAATATGGGTTTGGGGAGACAGTGTAACTGTATTACTGACAGCCAAACACATGCAGAAATAAGCATTTGAGTATCCCTATCAGTGTCTTATTGAATGAAGACTTGCCCGGAGAGCTGTACTCAAACAACAGAAGGTAAGTGGCTGCGTCTCCTGGGAAGACTGCCTGCCCCTCAGTGGAAAAGCCAGACCTGATCTCTCCAGTATCCTTCAAGCTCCTTCAGGCTTGTGCTGTAGCCATTGCATTCTTGAAATGGTTACATTTTGCCATAAGGGGAAAAACCCTTTTGCTGGTATGAAGAGAAGTTTTTATTCTTTGTAAATATAGAACACCATGATAACAACTGAACTCTAGAACCCTGGACATAGTTGGGGGAAGGGACAGGATTTTACTTTCTCTTAATATCCTCTTGCAACTCACGAAAGATGCTTTCTCCCCAAATAAAAGAGACAGGAAGTTTGCTTTCCTTTTTAGAATGCGAAAATGGAAAAATAAGAAAAACTACATTACTTTTCCTGGGAGCTGAGCTCAAACAAAAGACAAGTGTAGGTGTTAGCTGAAACCCTACATTGCTAAGTGTGAACACAAAACCATGACTTAGGTAAAAAGAGGGCAAGAGAGCTGGAGGGGAACCCTGTCCCAGTCAATGCTGAGATCTACTGGGTAATCTGTAATTCCCAGGGGATATTGCCCTTGCTACATTCAGTTGTGGCCCCCCTGTGCCTTAAGTTTATCATTACCATGGATGTTCCCCTTTACACAGTTCCACCAGAAACAAAGGAAAGCAGGAAAGGAGATCCCAGCAGAAGAGGGTTTTAAACAGGCTGCGGATAGCCCACAATACAGCCATTCATAGCAGGTTTCCCAGCATATCTGCGTTTAACTTCAACACATGTTAATTGTGGTAGAATAAATTCCAGCCTTGCTCTCTGGCACCATTATCTCATTCTGTTTGCCTTGTAGCAGGGATCCCCTGCACACTGGATAATGAGCTGCAATATTAAAACAGTTACCCGTGCAGGCATGTTGAAAATCAAGAAAATAGTACCTGCTTCGTAGATGTATATGGAACGAGTGTCCCTGAGTTCATTGTTGTCTCCTTTTCAGCAGAAGGGAATTCCAGTCTGTGAACCACAGTGGTTCTGCTAAGCAGATCACCAAGTAACGTCATAGAGGTCATTCACTCTGCCGCTTACATTTGGGCAACTCATTATGTTGGATTTTCTACCATAACAAAGGTAGTATTGTTCCCCCTACCACAATGTACTGATGAAAAGCTACTCCTCTGCGTGATCACTACCAAAAACGTTAGTCCCTCACTAATGAACTCATGCTTCTATGCAACAGACCCTGCCCTCTTAAATAAAAGAAGGTAGGAAAGAAAAAGGAAAAAAAAGAGAAAGGACAGGAAGGAGGAAGGAAGGAGGGAAATTGGTTCTAAAGTGAATGAATCATTAACTCCTGCTGGAGGAGGGCAGTAAATGAAAGACGTAATTAGATGTCAGAGCCATGTGCAAAAGGCATGGGTTATCGGGTGATACTCGACATCGGAGAAACACTCAAACATTAATCTTTCTGAGTCTTGATTTTCATCCTCTTTAGGTAACTGAGTCAACTGGAGTTCTTGGCAGTATTGAGTATACATAGAAATGAAAGGTGTTTCTTGTTTTCCAGGAACTGAAGCCATGTATTTGATTTCACCTGCATACATGTGTATACATAAAAGGAATAGATTATATATACTTGGCACAGCCTTACAGAGACATAAATATATATAATTCATGTGTAAACACCACAAGCAAAACCTCAGCAGCATAATCACTCCGTCCACAACAACACATGTACAGCATTATGATAAATTATTTCTATTGGTCTGCAAACATCTGCGCATTGTGCTTGTCTGACAGCCTCCTTCGATATGGAAAGCAGACTCTCAAAATGTCTCCATTAGTAAAAGCAAAGTAGTCTTGAAATAACCAGAATCTCCTCCATTTTCCAAGCTTTAATGATGTTTAGGACGAACTGAATATGGCTTGTAGGTATTGGACTACGCTAGAAACAAGACTGGAAGCAGAGCGAAGGAAAGGGATCCCTGAGCTCCTTTTAAAGACATCTCCCCGCAATGCTGATACAAACTACTGAAACTACTACAAAGTATCCTAATAAGACCAATAGAGACTCCTTTCTCCCTTGGAATACAACTAAGGCAAGGACTAAAATGTTAAATGTATCTGTTTTCTTGAGGCACTTCAAGGCTGTCTTCTCCTGTCTCAAGACATTCTAGTGAGACTTTAAATAACAACTCCTGCCTGCTCTGTCCCTGGTCACACAGGTTGGTGGGACAGAGGTACTCGGGAACTTCAGAGTTTACCTTAGCTAGCTCCTGACTATGACTGGCGCTTAAATCTTTTGGGGATTGAATGTTTCCTCTGTCTATTCTAAAATATCTTTTAATTGCTTTAAAAAAATTCAGCAAGTCTACAGGATGTATCACTCTCCTGACAAATTGCTACACTCCTGTTTAATCTGTTGCTACCTTACTCTGGAGGTCACAGAAAGAGTCTCCAGGAAGACCTTGTGGTCATAGCAGCACTTGCAAGAAAGTAGTGGGACTACACGAAGAAGAGGCCCAGAACTTTAAGCCAAAGCCAGGGCAGGGGTGAAATTATGGCCCTTCATATGTGGATCAGGGAGCTGGTCATTTGACTATAGCTGGAAACCTCAAAGATGAAAACACTTCCTGAAATTGTGGTGGGCTCCAACCAAATAAGTATGAAACACTCTTAAGTACTATAGGTCCCCAAGGGCCCTATGGACACACAGTGATCACCTCACATGCATTAACTGGGCCAGGAAGTCTTTCTGTTTCCAAACTACAGTGGTTAATCTCTATGATATACATATTTAGAAATAACTGACATGGTTAATCTAGTAAAGTGACCAGAGCCATAAAGATTTTATGCTACAGGATGAAAATGAGCTGCGATAACCTTTTGTGTAAATAGTTTAGTCTCTCTAGATTTTCTCAAAACTGCTGAGACTGATCTAAGTCGAAGTCCCTATAAATGAAAATGTGGGCGCATCTTCAAACTCAAGTAAACTACAGAGGGGGTAGAGCCATGTGTGTGCACTGCTCCCACAGAGGACGCTGAGCTGGGAAAAAAAAAACTTTAACCCAGGAATCTAGGACAAGCTTGGGTAACCTGTCCCAGTAAGTAGGTAGATGATAGATGATAGATAGATAGATAGATAGATAGATAGATAGATAGATAATAGGTAGGTAGGTAGGTAGATGATAGGTAGGTAGGTAGATAGATGATAGGTAGATAGATAGATAGATAGACAGATAGATAGATAGATAATAGGTAGATAGATAGATAGATAGATAGATAGATAGATAGATAGAATACTCATCTATAATAGTAGAAGAAATAAGAATACAGCCTAAAAGAAATTTACTTTAATTTGTACACTTTTGATGACTGGATTTTTTCGACAACAAGCAGTGCAGAATGTCAGTGTATTCTGAGAGAATGTATCCTAAAGTAAACAGATAATTCTTCTGTCTTCAATTAATACTATGATTTCCATAGAATGAAGCACAGTGTGAAAAATAGGACATTGACGAATTTCTTGGGAAGTGAGTGAATGGATTAAGCAGGACTACTAATTACGTCTTCTTATTTCTAGACCTCTTATCTCTCTGACTTCAATGCAGTCACTAGATATTTTAATACACTTGTGTTAATGTTTGCCCACTATATTTTTCTCACTCCAACCTCAGTTTTACAGTTTGTATTAATAGACAGATTGTGAACTTTGATCTCTGACAAAGACTCTCTGTGACTTTACCTTAGGACTCCCATTCACCATCACTCTGATGACTTTGAGATTCTAGCATTGGAGAGCTAGCTGACTCAAACATAGATTTCACCTTATACAAGTCTCAGCCATGGCCATCCTTCTTGGAATGTTTCAATCAAAACGTATGACATACTAGGAAGTAAAATTTACAGCACATGAAAGCTCTGTAATAGTCTAAGTAGAAGGCCAGCCCCACGACTTCTTCAATTCCTGTTCTGTCTTGTTTTGTTTTTCTCCTTGTTTGGGCTCCAGATGCCTCTCATTCCCATGTTCTGGTAATCTTCTTAACATTTTTACTCAAAGTTATTTTCCAGTTTTTCTTAGATTTGTTGATGAGGTGTGATACAGCTAAACCAGGTACAAATACAAACATACTATTTTTACATTGTTTTTGCTGGATTTACACAAACACAGGTTCCAAATAAGGATGCACGAACAGCCAAGGTGCTAATACATCAAACCTGCAAGCAGAAGAAAAAA
This sequence comes from Rattus rattus, assembly GCF_011064425.1. Lineage (NCBI taxonomy): Eukaryota > Metazoa > Chordata > Mammalia > Rodentia > Muridae > Rattus > Rattus rattus. Next base: position 74,580,237 of record NC_046166.1, read on the forward strand.
ACATGGAAGAAATCAAAGCGTCGTAATAAATGTTTGTCAAGCAGCAAAACGGATGCGATATATTTTTTTTAAATTTCAGACTCTAAAATCATTAATACACAGGCTTCGAGATTAAGAGCACTGGCTGCTTTTTCAGAGGACCTGAACTCCATTTCTAGTACCTATGTGGAGGCTCACAATTGTCTGTAACAATTCTGGGCATCCAACACCCTCTTCTGTCCTCCAGCCCTGCACGCATATCACGCACACACAAGCAGTCAAAACACCAATATACTGAACATAAAAATCAATAAAATATTAAGGAGATATGGAGCCCCCTGCTAAGACACCATGGCTCTTTGCCTGTTGGAATTCTACAACTTGACTGCATTTTCTTTTCCTCATACCATTCTTTCCCTGTGGGCCATCTAAATGACTGATGGCAAAACAGAACTGGACAAAGTAATCCATTAAAGTATTGATTCTTCTCAGATGCGGTCGGGCAGTTCATTCAGTCTCACCACCGTACCTCTTGATGCCTACATGTTCCCAGAGCATATCTGAAAACATCTGATCCTCAGGTCTTGTTTTTATTTCTTATTCTTGGCTGTGTTTAGAATGGCATAGAGAACTGAGTCAAGGCCGTTTAGGAGTGATGCGTGCTGACTGGATGCTTTATTATTTTAATAAGAAGACCTAGGACTGCTAGCTGAAGACGCCTGGGGGACTAGGAGAAGAATGTTGCAAATTTGGCTCCAAAGTTGAGCATCTGTCTTGGAGAGAACATGGACCAGTCATGTGACAGTTTAGTGATCTAATCAGGGCTTCTACTTGGCATTGGCCAAGGATCCTCTTATTCAGAGAGACTAGATTGAATGCACTGTGTCTTTCCCTCCCCCTTTTAATCTAAAAGGTGTGTAAAAGTGTTATAAGTGAGATCTAACCAGTTGTCCCCCAAGCACTTGCACATTGATTCACCCACACACACACACTAAAAACCTCGGTGGGATATCTGCTACAGCTCCAGGCAAAGGAGTGCTGAGCCCAAGCACAAGTCTTCTCCTTTAACTGGTATACAGAGATCAGGTCTTAAATATATAAAAACACATCATGACAATTATTATATTTATATAAGTAAAAGCGTATGCAAAATAGTCAGACATGGTGCATGCAGTTGTGCACGTGTGGAGGTCACAGTGCATAAAGGTGTGCACGGGTGGAGGTCACAGTAGAGTGTGGGCGTGTGCATTTGTGGAGGTCAGAGTGGGAGGGGGCACACATGTGGAGGTTACAGTGCCTGGAGGTGTGCACATGTAGAGGTCACAGTGCATACAGGTATGCACATGTGGGGGTCACAGTAAGAGGGACAGTGCACATAAGGAGGTCAGAGGTCAACCCGAAGACCTGTTCTTTCCTCCTCTTAGGTGGGTTGCAGAAATGGAACTCAAATTTCAGCCTGGCTGCAGACACTTTTAACAGATACACAATCTTGTTGAGCCTCTCTTCAATTTTCATATGTTTTGATTTTTATGCCTAATTAAAAATTTAGATTAAGACGTCCTCATTCATTTTTAGCCCTCCAATCTGGTAGATGAAACCTCTCATATCACCAGAATAATTATATTATTCGTTCACTCACTCTTTACCCCCCTTCTTTCTCCTTCTTAGTGTCTTTCTCTCCCACTGCGCTCTCCCAGCACCCTGGCCCTACCCGTCCCCCACCCCATTCCCTGCTCTCCCTACCCCTTCCTCTCTTCCTGCCCCTCCCCCCTCTCCTTTTGTCCCCTTTCTCCTCCCTTTGCCTGCTCACCTCTCCTTCAGGAAGAGCTTCATTTGATAGAGTTTCACAGTGCATGCAGGTGTGCACACGTGGAGGTCACAGTAAGAGGTCAGGGTGCCCCTGAGGAGGCCAGAGGTCAACCTTCTGCTGATGAGCTGTTCAGATGTCATTAAAGTCGGAAAGAAGACTCCACCAGGAAATGGCATTAAGTGCTCTGAAATGCGTTCAATATTGTATTGGGAAAAGTTTAGGTGATAAATCAAGACTTGGCAATTGTCTACTGGAAACCCTGGCGTAGTCATTTACTACGATGACTAAGAAGAAATAGTCTTTCCAACCATAAGAACTTAAGGAAGGTATTGGCGTCCGTGAGAAGCACCCGATTCTCATGGGGAGAGTTAAAGATGCGGAACAGTATCTGACTGTTTTCTGCATTGGCCATTGGAGTTTTCACGTACTGTAGTAAATATGAAACTTTTACTCCACAGCTTTGAATTTAGTAAAGCAGATCCAGCTAAAATTGAAACCGGCTCTTCACCATGAATCCATTCCTGCATATGTCGCTTAAATAATCCTGGAACGTTTACGTCTGTACTGATGTGCACACTCCCAGCCATCCCATTGATTTTATATTTATCCAAACTCTTCTTCGAAAACCACGTGGGAATGCTGCTATTTTTGAAACTCAGCGATACATTAAGACATCTAAGGCTAAGAAAAGCTCGCGAAGTGCTTCTTCGTTGAAGATAAGTGTATGTGTCATTCTCACTATCATGCAATTATATGACAGGGTGGAATCCTGTGTGTGCAACTTAGGTCTGTAATCAGCATGTGACTGAGCTCCCAGACGCGGGTGAACTCACTCTCCTCCTTACCGAGGACCTTGGCTAGTTGGTCTCCTGATTTACTCCTGTGCTTCTCTCAAATTTGAGTTATACACTGAAAATTCATTTCCGTGATATTGAGGAGAAATGGTGACATGGACACAATCTTATCTGGACATGTCACAAAGAAAGATTGTGTCCATGTCACCAAGATGCTGCCTGCTGGCATTTCTGGGTTGATGGTATAAGGGTCCATGATTTGCTGAAGAATCATGGCCTGGACTCGAAGAGTATGTAAACGCAGAGTGTTTTATTCTGCAGAAGTCCAGCATGCTGGTGTCTCCCATTACCAAAATAGACAACCCATTGAGCTCGCAGGCCTGATTTAAAGCACATTAGGGGAATTTTGTGGTTGGTGACCTTTATCTTGCTCAGTATCTAGGGACATTCCATTACCAGGGTGTGGGGGCTGGGAGCTGATGCTTAGGAAGTCTGAAAATTGCTAGTGACCCATTGTCCTTGCCTGAGGCTGGTTGGTGGGGCGGCAGCTGAGGCGTGGACTTGCCTGGAGATGTCAAGTATTTTGAAACAGAGATGTAGGCCTCGTCTCCTAAACTGCCTGCTTGAAGCCTGTCGTGGAGTCAGCCTAGCCTTCGCAATGCTGCATTACGGGCTGAAGCAGTAGTCCTTATTCCTAAGGCTGAACTACTCAGAGACCATCGGCTCCTAAGACTGCAGCCATACACAGGGAGACAAGAGTCAAGTCAGACCACCAGTGCTTGTCCATCCTCTTAAAACCTGCTTCAATAAAAGCTCGAAGGAGGGGCTTTTGTTGATCTTCAGAGGTAGCAAAATTATGTGTGTATCTGCAGTTTTTAGGTGTCAAGGATCCTACAAATGTTAAATCCAAATTCTAGAGCCTTTCCAGGTGGGCACAAAACATATATCTACTGTGGATTGTTTATAGAAAGTAGGAAAAAAACCTTTATTCATATCCAGAACCATCCTAGGCTTCAGGAAAGCAAATATAAAATATGTGTTTAATATACTGGGCTTGTAAGGAAATTCAATTAGTAAATTAATAAGGTCCTCCCTTTTTTTTTTTTTTTGGTCATGGAGAGTGTAAGTACACCATGTTGTGGAAGCATTTGACTGTGACCAGCAGAAGTCAAATTTCACAAACAGCATGACTTTTTATTTTACAATTAACTAGGACTTTGGCAAACAGAGGACATATGGGAATTGTGTTACATGCAAAGACAGGAAAGGTAGGGGGATAAGGGAGAGCCACCACACAGGGCACAGGTGTGGTTTTAAGTCCCGAGTCCTGGGAACACATGGGAGTCTGTGCAGGGATATTCCCAACAGACTTGAGTAGGGGAGGTTTGAAACGGGGTGGAGGGGTGTTTGGAAAAGGTCTTCCTTAGAGGTGACTGTGGGGATTTCTGCATGTGTGATTTCACCTTGGCAATTCTGTGCACATGCTTAGTCTGCCGTGAATCCCAAAGGAAGAATGAAAGTGACCCGCCCACAGTTTATCTGAGGGTCCGCCTGCCAGGAACCGAACCTTGCTGTCCTCTCTCAGGGGGCCTCTGTTATTCTCAGTGCACATAAGGTTGTGACAACTACTCTCCTACGAATGCATGAGGTCTCACTGTGTACCTCTGCTTGGCCCACTCCTCATTAAGAAGCCCAGGCTGGCCTTGCACTCAGAAACCCTCCTACTGAAGCCTCCCATGTGCAGGATTATATGTATGTCCCAACATAGCAGCAGTTCAGCCTATGGGTCTCGACCCCTTTAGGAATCACAATAACAGATATCCTGTATGTCAGAGATTTACAGAATAGTAGAAAATTACAGCTATGGAATAGCAATGAAAATAATTTGATGGCTGGGAAGGGTCACCACAACATGAGGGACTATATTAAAGGAATCACCCTTCTTGTATTCTTGCCTCTGTGGTGACTTTGTGATATTTTTCAGGAGGAGTGTGTGTGTGTGTGTGTGTGTGTGTGTGTGTGTGTGTGTGTGTATGGTACATGTTAGTGTGTATGTATGTGTGTATGAGTGAGTGTGTGTAGGTGTGTATGAGTGTGTCTGTAGGTGTGTGTATGTGTGTCTGAGTGTGTGTGTATGGTATGTGGTGTGTGTGTGTGAGACACAGAGAAAGAGAATTGTGTTCAATACTGAGCAGGAATGAGCATACCATATATTTATGGATGACTGTGAAAAAAAATCAGTCAATACTAACCTAGAAGCATGACTTCAGTCTTCAGGATGATGGTCAAGGTGAGTGATATGGGCCATCTCTGTTGTGACGTTTATAAATTGTCTGAGCTACAGGGAACAGCCAGAAGAGAAGCGATGGCACCACACAATCCATCTTCTGTCTGTTAGCACATAATCAAAAGATCTTTAGGAGGCGGGAGAGGTGGCTCATCGATCGGGAGCACTAGATGTTCTTCTAGAGACTCAGACTCAGGGTCCAACAGCACCCTCAAGAAGTTCACAACCAGTGGTAACTCCAGCCCCATCTTCTAACTTCATGGCACCTACCTGTGAAATACACACTTGTGTGCACACTCACACACACACATTCATACACACACTCACATACACACTCACACACACACTCATACACACACATACTTTCTCCCACATTCTCACACACATACACTCTCTCTCTCACACATACACACAGTCATACATACACTCACACCCTCACACACACTCACACACACTCACACACACACTCATACACACACTCACACATACCCTCACACTCATATATACACACATTCACACACACACTCTCCCTCACACACACACACACACACTCTTTCTCTCTCTCTCTCTGTCTTTCACACACACACACACACGCACACACACACACACACACAGGCACACGCACACACACACAAATAAAAACAATTTTTTGTTGTTGCTAAAAACTGAACCTTTGTGCCTTAATGGCACAGAAGTAACTTATTGTTCATAATTCATTTTCTCAACTTTGGTGGAGGGAAAAAACACTGCTCTCCAGAAGGAAATGTTTTAAAGACGGCACAGTAGTGAAACTAATAACAGTGACCAACCCAGGAGAGGTTTGTGAAGACTCAAGCTGTCTGCCCCTCGGTGTCTCCAGGGGTGATTGGTAGAGCCAGTTGGATTTTCTCCTGTAATCCACACGTTTATGAAAACTGCTACCAGTCTGTGAAATCTGCTTTTAGTTAGTTAATACTGGTTTGTCGTTGTTTCCAGGGATCAAACTCAGGGCCTCATAAGTGTTAAGCAAAAGCACAACCACTCGAGATGCAGTGAGCCCCTTAACGTGCTATTTAGGAAATAACATTCAGTAGGGCTTGGTGGTGCAGCTGTAGCCTCATCCGACCAGGGAACCTGGAGCAGGAGGACCACAAGCTAAGGCCAGCCTGGGCTTCAGCCAGCATCCAAGGCAGCTTTGGTGACTCCGTGAGATTTGTTCTCAAAATGGAAACTAAACAAAAGATCTGAAGAAGTAGCCCAGTGGGTAGCGTGTGTGCCCTGTGTGTGTGAGAGACTAGTTTTAACCCCCAGCACTGCAGAAGGAAAAACACTTAATTCTTTTTAGTGATTGTTCGGTCTTCTTTTTCCTAGACTTACAAAAAAACAACATGGCAAGATATGTAATTGGTATTTATTCATGTTCATTTTTAATTGTATTTTTAATATGAAGGGTATTGTGTGTTTTGTCCTGCATGCATTTACGTGCATCAGATGCATGCCTGGTCAGAGCCCAGATCATGGGACACTATGTGTGTGACCGGAAATGAACCTAGGTCCTCTTTGCAGGCCACATCTTGTTAGGTTACTAGAGCTGTGATGATGCAGCCATGACCAAAGCAACTTGGGGAGGAAAGAGTTTATTTCTTCTTACAATTCCAGGCAACAGTCCGTCCCCGAGGGAAGTCAGGGCAGGAGCTCACGCAGGGCAAGAACCTGGAGGCTAGAGCTGATGCAGAGGCCATGGAGGGGTTACCGGCTTGCTAATCAACGCTTGCTCAACCTGCTTTCTTACAGAACCCACAACGGGCTAGGCCCTCCCCATCAATCACTAAGAAAACACCCTTCAGCTGTGTCTTATGGAGGAATTTTTCTCAGCTGAGGCCCCTCCTTTCAGATAACTCCAGCTTGAATCAGACTGATATAAAACCAGCCAGGGCAAGCAACAAGCCCTCCTAACCACTGATCCCATCGGACTGTGTTTCACCTTGAAAGTACTGGGCCTTTGACCTTCCCAAACCTGTGCTGACCGTTGGCTCCTTGTTCATTATGCGAACGCCCCAAAGATTCCGGGCATCCTGCCTCATTCCAGCTTTATCCTACATTCTGAGCATAAACCAAAATTATGTATATTTAAAAACGCCCGCTAGTCTTTCTGTGCAAACATTTTAAATCATTTTGTACCGTAAACAGTGTGGTGATGGGCCGTCCTACTCTGTGAAGGCATGTCTTTCTGTGGCTAGTACACGAAATTAGAACTCCGTGGAGGCCCGAGATTAACTCGTGTTACAATGCCTGCCTAGTGTGCACAAGCACCAGGCTTCCATGACCAGCGATACAGACAAAACTAAACAAGAAGAACAGACGTGTGGGGCTCAGTTGGTAAAGTGCTTGCCTGGCATGCACGGGGTTGTGGGTTCAAACCTTACCACTGCATGAACTGGCCAAGGGGATGCAGTAACTCTACACTGAGTGGGATGAAGCTACAGAAGCAGGAATGGGTGGGAGGCCTGCCTGAGACATAGGGGACTCTGTCTCAAACGAAATTAAAAGCCTCTCTAGGAAACAGTCACTGTGTTGTTGGCATCTGAGTTAATTTGTTGGATGTGAATGCAGATGAGAAATAAATTAGGAACTGTGAACTGATGGAGCTGTATTTGTCATTTAAAAGCATTTGTTATTAAAAATATCTGTGGAAAGGTTAAGACTCAATCTCCAGTTTGACATTTATATAGCCTCGCTTATTAGAAGTCTCCCTTTCAGAGCACGCTTAAGAGACTCTGCAGTTTGCTAATGGTGATTTAATGTCACATAATGTGATAAAAATCGGTTAATGGGAATTTATTTTCCTATCCCCCTGCATTAGACAATTAACCATTTAAATCCACTGTCTGCTCCATCCACGTCAGTAACTGAACGATGCCCTGCTGTGGTAGTCACAAGGTACACGGCTACCACTTAGCTGCCCCAGAGGAAGGCAAACTTCTCATCGATAAACAGAGAGGTGAGGAAAAGTACTATATCAAGGATAGAAACATAGTAAATAGGAAACACTCTTCAATACACTGGATACAAGAAATGAACATTGCAGGTTTGGTTTTCCCACTTGGGGGTAGGGGGAGAAGAACTACAAATACAATCAAATATAAAGAAAAGAAACAGCAGACTTCATAGTTCTGGTACAAAATGTACAGAACTTACCCAAAGCTGTGTTGTGGTACTTCTAAACATAACGATGTGAAGTGAGCTCTCACCTAATTAGAGTCCTTTTATCTAGGACGGCAGTTACTAAAAATACATATATTTTTATTACAGGTAACATTTTAGCCTGTGACTGACTCCAGATTAACAGAATGGTTGAATCAGATGGCAGGGGCTTGGGCTGTGCAAGTAACACAAATGAGACCCAGGTGAGTTGGAAGAAGAGGGAGTTCGTGTGGACTGAGTCATAGGGAGGCGGCAGAGACAGAGAACACAGCCTGCACCCTGAAGGAAGTAACCCAAGTCTACGGACCAGCCTTGGTGGACTGACATTCCATACGTTTGCCCAGGTCACAAGGATCATGTTGAAAGAGGCCGTCTTGTTCACAAGCTTTAGGGCTTGAGATGTGCTTGGTGATGAGTCAGCCTAACGCCAGAACCGCTGAGTCCCTGTGTGGTTGGCACCTTCACTCTGAACAAAGGCGTTTACAGTCTGGGCCTCACTGCAACCCCAGAGTTCTTTGGTGCTGAAGTTGTGGGAAAAGTACAGGGGGAAGGTAGAAAGAAGATGCTTAGAGACCTCACCGAAAGGCTGAGGCCAAGTTTGGCTTGAGCTGTCGATGTGGGCAAATATTTTAAGTCTGCATGCAGTAGGGGGTAGAATCCGAAACAGTGATCAAGAGACCAAAGGAAATATATAATACAGACACAGAAACACCCAGCCTCTCGTACTGGCTGGCATGTAAGCCAAGTCTCTGGAGACCCCAGAAAAGTCAATATATTTCAATGAATGTTAAGTTCCAGCAAAACAGACCTAGGCACCCGCAATCACAGTGTTCTCATCAAAGGTGTTATCTATGGCAAAGCTAGTGTGGACTAACGAGGTCATGTCCAGCTATGTAACCTTCATGGTTTGTCACTTAAAGAAAGTTGGAATCACTGTTTTTATTCGATGCCCATTATTCTTCATTTCAACTATTCTACCTGATAGTCCTCTGCTGTTCTCATAGCACTGTGTGTGTGTGTGTGTGTGTGTGTGTGTGTGTATTCATATACATGCTTGCATATGACCTAAAACACATAACACTTCCTCTTTGTTCCCCACAGGTACTGGTTTTTAACCAACTAAGGAAGAAGCATGATCTTGTTCTGACTTTTCTTGGGACACTGATGACTGAGGCTTACTGAGAATGTTTCAGGAGAGACTTTCTCAATTCCTCTCCTCTCCCCTCTGTCCTATACCTAATCTCGAGGGTTTAGGCAGCTATCAGAGGTCACTGGGTGGCCATTTTAAGATCCCATCAGCATTATCTGCTCTTATCACTAGGATAAGGTGCAAACATTCTTGCCTTCTGCCCTAATCCTGTGCTAATGAAGGAAATACTGATGGCTCCAAGCACAGAGGCATAAGGAAGCACACGCAGTCCTTCAGCATCAGGCTAAATGCCAGAGTTGACTTGCCTTTGGTCCCTTTGAGATGTCCCTTCATTGCCTTGGTAGCAATATCATAAGAGATACTCCCAAACCTTTGATGGTAAGTTACTGATGCGAAACTTCTGAATGGAGGTGCCGGTCTTTCAGAGGCCCAAGCCATGCTTTCTCATACCCACAATGCAACATTCAGAACCAGAAACACATGCTGGGGGCGTTATTGCCATCTCCAGCTTGGTCCCCTCCAAGTCTCATTCTTTGTCATCAAAACCACCATTGGAGAAAATCTAGGTCAGTATTGAGTGGAACACTGAGTGACTGCTCCTTTATAATCCTTATCAAGAAAGCTCCTCAGCACAACCGTGTTTCCATAACCTTGACCCTTGCAGAATCTATGAGGTAGTTGTTTTTTAGAATATGACTCCTGGATTGAATTTGTCTGATCTTCCTCCATCATTAACCAGAGGTTATACACACTCAGCAAGAATATTAGAAAAGTTAACCCTATCTTGTAACATGTGATTCTATTCATGATACTATTCAACACACACACACACACACACACACAAAGAGAAAGAGAGAGAGAGAGAGAGAGAGAGAGAGAGAGATTTTTTTGTTTCCCTCAAATAGTACTGTTGAAAACAACAATAAAACCAAACATCCGGAGGATGTGTGAAAACAACCCAAGGTGTGTATTCAACAAATTGTCTTCAAAATTGATATGAAATGAAGGCTGTCCTGGATAAACAAAAGCTCCTGGATGAAGAAAAGGGAGGGGATCCTCACTTGTGCCAGTACTGACAGCAGAAGTGTGAACAGAAAAAAAAATATAACTGGAGGGGAGCTCAGAGGTGGAACTCACACTTGTGGTGCTCACGATTCAACACAGAGAGAGCGAGAGAGAGAGAGGGAGAAAGGGAGGAAGGGAGAGGGGAGGGAGGGAATGAGAAAGAGGAGGGAAGGAGGGAAGAAAGGACAGAGGGAAAGAGAAAAACACAGAAGAATTCAATTCCTAGGTCAGGTAAACATACAGAAACTGGAACAGTCCAGTTATTATAGTGATGAACCAATCACAGAGTTCAGTTACCTCAGCTCATTGGTGCCTCTTGCCAATATGCTACCAGGATGCTAGCTAGATTCTCCCATTTGTTTCCTAGCTCTCTACCATTCAAACCTAGGCATTTTCCAGACTTCTCTGGCATTCTTGATTTCCATGATTTCAAGTAAACCAAAGTTGGGTCTCCATGGGACACTCTCTCTTTGGTCAGCTCGCTGAGTCCCTTGACTTCAAGAGTTTTGTCCACACTGGCAGCTCCCACTTCCCCCTCAGGTCCTAACCTCTCTCTCTTACATTCAGTGATGAATGCTGGCCAATGGTCTCTATCTCAACAAGTGAAAACAATGAACAGCAGTGACCGTGGATTCTCTTGCCATGGAGTGCATTAGCCGTGGGGTGCAGTAGTCATTCCGAGTCTGCCCATCCCTTCCCTTGTCAGGCCCTTCAGTCTCCTAGTTTATCCTCAGCCCATGTGACCTCAGAATAAATATTAAGAGTGCACTGGGCAATGCTAACATACACAGTTACTGGGAATTAAACACATACTATTTTCTGGTGCAGATCACTCAAGCTCCTCATTCAATTCTTTGTAGAAATAATTCAGGAAGAAGTCCAAGGTTTTCCCACCTCTGCTCTGGTCCCAACTTTCTACTGTACCCCCAGTCTCATGTTTTCTTCTCAGGTATCAACAATGAGGCAGAGCCAAACAGGCCCCATATTTCAGAACTGGGAAGGACAGAGCCCTAGGTGCGAGCGACTTGATGTCTACCCCAAAGGTTTTATCGGATCTTCCTTGTTCCCTGAACACTTTAGAACAGTCAATACCCCTCTCTAGGTCTATTTCTCTGTAGGGTCTAATTAATGGCTATCAACAACTTCCAGAGAATTTGATACTTTTTATTTGTTTGGATTGATCTTTCCCTCAATGCCTTATTGGTATAATCAATGAATATATAGACTAGTTACATCTCTATGGGATTTTGTGTGCTTGGAATAGCACAAGAGAAAAAAAGGATAACTTATAAGAATTTTAGCCTTATTAAAAAATACCTTACTCTTTGCTAAGCTCCAAGTGGGGCTTTGTGGAAGCAAAACTTACCTGGTCTAATTTGATTCTAATTGCTAATTTAAACTCAGCAATGGAGGTAGAGCATCACTCACCCCCACATTTCTTTCCTTCCCTCATCTCGATGACTAGTAGCTGGAGACGTCAGGAAGGATCAGTATTTCCTCATGTGGGCATCGCACAAAGAGCAAATGAATCAAATAGTACTCTGGAGAATAGTTGCGAACACATGTGAAGAGCTGCGTGGAGTGATCCATGTAATTTCACATTTATTGAGTAAAGCAGTCTTTGGACCAGAGCAGGAAGAGTGAAATATATGCACAAGTTGTTTTCTCACCTCTTGTGTGATTTTGGAAGCTCACAGTGTAAGGCAGACTGTCAATATTTACTTACAGTATTTCTTTAGAAATCAATGGCTGTGACTGCACAGAACGTAATGTTTTCGTGTACATAAATGATATATATTGATTTATACATTTTCTAGAATACAGCTACCAAAGATATGAGTGTGACTTAACACAAAATAATTGGATTTAAATAGTATGAATAAGACACTTTGCCAAGAAAGGGGCTTATCAGTTTGATGCTTTTGAGATAATATGCTGTGAGGGAAATTTGGACTCCCTTTGAGGATTGTAACTGTCCCCTTAACACTGGCCTGCTGTACTCCTGAGTTCTTTTGCCTTTCTCCTTCTCTTTCTTACACTTTGGTCATGTGACTGCTTGCCTACAGACTTCTCTTCCCAAGAAATCTAAATATACCTTGAAATTAGTGGGTAATTACTCTGTAGTATTTTTCTTTTTCTTTTTTTTTTTTTTTTTTTTTTTTAATTCTCACAAGCATTGATAGACCCTTTCAGCAAATGATGTAGTTAAAACAGCTGTCCAGGAGATGGTGCTGTGTCTCTCCAGAACTACAGTTGAGCAGTTCTCATGGGAAGAAAATTACTGGACTTTTTAATTCTACAATTTTGACTGTTTCAGTTTTCCCATAAATAGAAATGACTCTCCAGGCCACCTTCCCAAATGTTTGCACATTAATCTATCTCACCCACTTGACAGGGCTGCCCAAGCACAGTATTACAAACTAAAGAGTCTGAAACAACAGTCAAACGCAAAGAAGTTAGAATCCCAAGATCAAGATGTTGGAAGACGATGATCCTATGGACAAGTCCAGAGTGGGGGATTCCTCCTGCCTCTTAGGATCCTGTGGCCTCAAGACCTTTAGCCTCCCTAGGTCTGTCTTCACGCTTTGTCCTTCTTGTGACACGCTCCCCTTTCCTTCACCCCTCAGTTCAATGAGGACCACTCCAGTGGCCTCATCTTAGCTGGAGTCCAGCTGCAAAGTCTTGGTTTCCAAGTAGTAGACATAAACAATGGAACGGTAGAAATAGTAGAGGCAGGACTGCAATCTGCCTTTGGGCGACTACAGTTAAGCTTTGGAAATAGTATATACCATTTTCCCCTCCTGTTCAGTGTTGACTGCTGCTAATAAGAAACCCATGTACTCAATGTTAGCTTTTAATAAAAGAACTGGATTTTCATTACTGTCTTTCTCATTACTCTATGCAGACTTGTGCATCATTTGACTGGTGTCTGAGACTAATCTCCACCCCCTACTACAACTCAACAAAGGCTCTTTTTTAATATAAAGGGTGAGAGACTGTAGATACCTCAGCAGCTAGGAGTGCTGGCTGTTCCTCCAGACATCCTAGGTTCCACTTCTGGTAACCATGTGGTAGCTCAAGATGAACTATAGCTCTAGTTCCCCGCTTATAGCCTCCACAAGGACCAGACACGCATATGGTGCACAGACATAAAAGCAGGCAAAACACTATACACAAAATCAAATAGAAAACCATCTCAACATCAAATGAATAAAGTCAATATCTACAGGTTAGCGGTGCAGCTTAGAGCTGACATGACTAGCTTACAACACTGATGCTCATTGTCAATAAGAATTGTAATTGTTCTAGTTTGTGTTCTGTTGCTGTGTTAAACACTGACCAAAACCAGCCTGGGGAGGAAAGGCTTTATTTTGCTTATTGGTTACAGTCCATCCCCAAGGGAAGCCAAGACTCATGGCAGGAAATGGGAGGGAGAAACCAGGAAAGAACACACCTGACTATCTTACTTCCTGCTTCTGCTCTGCAAGCTTCCTTCTAGAGCCTAAACCCAGGGGTGGCACTGTATCCAGTGGACTAGGAGCTACCCCACCAATTATCAATCAAGAGAATGCCTACAGATAAGCCCATATAATACCAATCTGATAGAGGCAATGCCTCAATCAAGTTTCCCTCTTTCCAGGTGTGTCAAGCTGACAAGCAAGAATAACATCATATAATGCTTCAGCTACCTGGTGTTGGCTCTGTTAACAGTAGCAAGCAGCACCCATTGATCTCACCTGCCTGGAGGCCCCTCTGGACTCCAGTATTCTGTCCATCACCCGATCATGAACTGACTTTGCAGAAAAGTTCTTTCATTTCTGCCTCTTCGCTCTGAGCCCAAGCTGAACTTAAAATGAGTTCTTCCTAGATATTGAGAGTTCCAATATTTTCTCTCTAGCTTGGGACTAGACCCCCCTCTCTGGGATTATTCACATTACAAAACCTTACAACACCTCACCATGTAATAGAAAAACCTCTTCCTCCGATGTCCTTCCTTGAACAAAATCTTTATTCAACGTTTCCCAGTCTCAGTATTGTTGACATTCTGAGTTTAGTCATCCTTTGAGGGTTGTCCTTTTGTCTATCACAGGGATAGACATGCCCCAGTGCCCCCACCTCTACCTACCAGATGTCACAGAACTCATGTTCCCCCCTGCCATGACAACCAAAACTGTGTTAACAATCTCCCAAATTTCTCGAGAATCAAATTTGTCTCTGACTGAGGTATGCAGCCTAGACCGTGTTATAGCCCACTGAACCCACAGTTGTTGAAACAAAGAAATGTTACTGCTCCTAATACCTCTTCTTGGTTTATTTTTGCAAGTGAGCCTTTGAAGAAGAACATATACACCACAACTGTCTAGTTTTAGTTATTGAATATGGGTAGCCCAATATTAATACTAACAAAATGGCATTATTTATTGGTAAGTATTTTATTTGGAGTTGTTTTGAAGTCACTTCCTTCAACAGTGTTTAAGGATGAAATATGAATTCTTTCTTCTCTCACACATGAGCCAGAGCTAGGAAGACAACCGAGGAAACATTATTGCCTCCGAATTAAAATGACTGAGTCCGTAGCTATGGCTGGGTAAGATAAATAAAGCAAGAAGAATGATAAATGGTGAGGTGAGGAGAAGCCTTGAAACGGTTGGAACTTGCCTGGTTTCGCTTTGCGTTTCCTTTTCCTTTAGGTGAAGGAATGATGCAGAAGGAAGAAAACCGTTGACCTGCCCTGCTGAATCAGCACTTTTGGAGTTTTTTTGTTCTTGCACAATGGCTACGAGCCCTGTGGCAAACCAGAGTCCCCTGGACTGAGTTGTTTCACAATGGCTTCCTGTCCAGATGTCTCAATGAAATATGTCAAGACCATCCCGGGCCTTCGCGAATTGTCCATCCACCTATCTAAAACCTCAGGAAGTCTTAGCAAGTATTATGGGCTATTTCCAAACGCTGCCCCCCTGAAACTCATATTTAAGCCAATAAATATTGGTTTTCATATCAACATTTAGCTGAAGCTGAAATTTAGGTTGTCAAAGAGCTCGAGAGAAGAGAATTGATTTTTAAAAGGAGGCTTCATTCCCAATAAGCACTGTTGGAGACTCCAGCAGCAAACAGGAAAGGAAACAAAAAGCAGATTCACACGGCAACTGACAGCTCAGGAAAAGGACTGCAGAGAAGCAGGGTGAGAAGGAAGTACGCAAACACGTTATTAAGTCGGAGACTTGTTTGCGAATGTGAAGCAGGGACAAGCTAAGACAGAATCTGGAGCCAGGGATTGAATACCTCACCGGAGCCGTTTTCACAGTCTCCGTAACAAAGAAATCATTTTACATAACTATGCTTTAAAAAAGAAGCGCTTGGGGTTCTTTAATTAAAACAAACATTTTCCAAAAGGGTATGATTACGGCGACTTCTTAAAATGGACTTTTAGTAAATGGATGTCCTCTATACATCGATGGCGCTGATGTCTAGGGTGTACCACAGTGGACGCCCGTTCAGAATTGCTCTTCTAGGGAGCTTCTGGAGCTTCCGTTCTGAGCATTTCTAGAATATGGGGTTGTTTGTAACCGTGGCCAAGAGTCTGAGTTTGATAGGATACAGGAGTGGATTGCAGAGCTCATGGAGAAGGATTTTAATGTTTTAATCTGCCACCCTGTTTACTAGGAACAGAGATTCTTGGCTCCAGAAGCAGATGCAAGGAAAACGGTTCTCAGAACTAATCACGTCAGAGACTCTCTTCCTACTAAATGCTACTAAAGAACTGCCTCTTGGTCCCAGAGAAGGACACTGCCATGGAAAAGACAAGCCTGTGCTGTGAACAGAGAGAATCCTGGACCAGCACGGGTGAGCGAAGAGTAAGGAGGGCTGGGAGCTAAGGGAGATGCTGGACCCCAGCAACCCTTCCTCCCTCCAAAGAGGAAATATCTTAAGCTCTATGAGTCCAGTCTGGTCCCCAGAGAAGTTCCTGTGTTGGCTTTCAAGCTACATGACTAGTCTGGAACTGTTGGCCGAAATAAACCCTTTCTCCCCTGAGCTGTCTGGTCAGAGTATTTTATCCCAGCACCAGAAACAAAACTAGAACATTCTGAAGGAGTTGAAACAGGCACCAGGGGACGTGAGGAGCAATGAAAGGCTGGTGAGGCAGGAGGGAGTCAGCTCCTTAGTCAACTAAGAATCCAGCCATGGCGTCCAGTATTACACTGTAGGAAAACACATTGACTTTCCCAGGCAAGTAATTTTAATATCAACTTTTGGACCCAAACCAGTTTTCTTCCCCAAAGCTTATTTTGTTATTAAAAAAAAAAGAAGAAGAGTAACTGGCTTTAAAAAATGTTTATGAAATTGTTGAGCATCTCTGCAGTTCCCTGCTTCTGTCTAGAGGATAATTAGCAGTCAGTGGCAGAGACCAATAGCATTATTAAGGGAAGTTGGCGACACAATCTCTCTCCTCCAAGTGTAGAGTCAATTGTGTGTTGTGTATATTGTGTGAGCCAAAAAAAAAAAAAGGCTAGACGAAGCCAAATGGGCTGCTTTGTTCCAGGTTGAGCACATCGGACCGGAAGGGACACATCTTGGAATAATCACGAAGCAAACTAGTTAGGGGAATATTTGTAAAGGATGAAGCTATTGGATGCTACGAGCTGAAATTTTATTTTTACTTATTTATTTTTTTTCGGCACAGCAGCTGCCTCCAAGTTCTAATAGCTGATAATTTTCCATGCCAGTGGAGAAGTGAAGAAGCCAAGACATCACAAGAGCGTGGAGAATGGCCACACGCGCACCTTTGGTGTGCTTTGGTGTGCTTTGGTGTGCTTTGGTGTGCTTTGGTGTGCAGTTCATGCTTTTGGCATCTGGCTCACCCGGACGATTATGTTTACTCACCACTGAAAATTATGCTCCCTGGGCTCTGATGAATGACCACGTGGCTAAGCCATCTAGAAGCAGAATCAGCTGAGATAGGCAATCCTTGAATTTTAAAAATGTGTTGTCACAATGTGTCAATTACACACTGCCTGGCAATATTGAAAAGCAAATTGGACTATCGATAGCTGCCGTCCTTTACTCCATAACAAGAGTAAGCTGAGCCGGGAAGAGAAACCGTAGGAGGTTTTCTGGAAAGTTCTCTTTTGCTTGGCAATGCAAATTCTCGCGATATCCCAACCCCGTCCCATCCCCCCCACCGGTGCGCGCCCATGACACAGTCCGGTCCTGATTTTACACTCACCTTCTCAATAGGTTTTTTGCATCCGGAGACAAAGCAGAAGGTTCTGTGCCATGAAGAGTAGGTAATGGGACCTTGCAGAAAAGAAATAAAGCCACTCGTTTCTTGAACTGGCTGTGATATGGTGGTGTCTGTTTTTTTTCTTCCTCCAAGCAGCCAGGTACTGGGTTATGCAGACCTGTGTGAGGTAATCAACAGGCAAGGGAACGGGAGAAACAAAGAGTCATTCACAAAAGAGAAAAAGAGGAAGACAGACTCCAGTCCCATCCTCTGCTGCATACTGCTGTGTGATGCCCTTCTGGAGTCTACACACATTGGGGGAAGGGGTGTGTGACTTTGCTCTAACCATACCTCGGAGAGATGATAAATGTGTGTTCTTAGGACAAAATGATTTCATCTCTTGTAACTGAACCGGTCGTGGCCATCTTTTGTCAGTTCCTCAGCATCTCATAGTTTTGAAGAAGGCCACGTGGGAAGCCCATGGTGGTGAGGGATCTGAGATAGTCCCCAGAAATCGGGGGATGGGAGGAGCGGTAACTGGCAGCAGTTTGATGACCTCTGTTCGACATCCCAAGCACTGAATTCTGCCAATGGAAGCAGATCTTGTGACACTTGTCTCTCAGATGGTACCGTAGCAGTGGCCAACACTACATTATGACCTTAGGAGGAATGAAGCAGCAATCCCAGCTAAGTCACAAGGGCTTCCTGCACAAAGGTAGGTGGGGACTGCTTTAAGCTCTTCTTTCTGTGGTTGTTTGTTACTCAGCCGTGGAACGCTAATACAGAGAGAAATCCTGGCATTTAATAAATATGCAGAGACAGGTGGTATAGGGGCCAGAGCAGCATTTCAAGAGTGGCACTTGTAGAGCACGCTTCAGCCAGCTTCCCTAGGGATATAGATTAGTTGTAGATGTATGATTTCAGTAGGTACAAGTTCTAACAATTTTTGTTCAAGGAAAAAAAATGTGTGTAACATGTAGAATTAATAGGGGTGTTTTGTTTTGTTGACACAGGATTTCTCTGTGTAGCCCTGACTCTGTAGAATAGGCTAGACTCAAACTTGATGCTTAGTCTACTAAGACAACTGAGAACAGCAGGAAGAACCTTACTCCTTTGCAAAGTTCTGAGGTAAGTGCTTCCTGGATGGGGATGGCGTGATGAGGCTACCACATCATTAAAATTGGTTCTCTGGTCTCAGTGTCAATCATCCCCAGTGGCTGAGGCACATGGCAGGGATAAGTGGCAAAGACACAAACGTGGTGTGACAGTAACAGATGACAGGAGCCATGGCACTTAATTAGACATGATGGACTAAATTGATGGGCAGTGCATTGGAGTGTCAATTGATTTGTTTAACTATATAATCTCTCAGCTGTTCATGGGAATCCCTGTAATGAGCCTGTAAGCCCCCTTACCTAACTGATGGAATTGAATTTGGTTGGTCATAAACATTGGTGGTTTTCATTGGAGGAAAGGATAGTTAACCTTGCTCATTGTGATTCAGAAAACCAGTAAGAGGCCATGGTAGGGAGTCTTTCCAGAGGGGAATAGAATGCAGGTGAGACAGGAGGATTAAGTCGCTGAGGGATGGGTAAAGGAGAAAGTATAGTGGCAAGGACAGACCTTTGAGAAATGCCACAGGGAAACTAGAAGCTTCCTAAAACATGCACATCTATAGAAAGAGTGGTATAGGACCATCCCTGTCCCGGACACTACAGTCTATCAAAAGAAAACTCGGAGATCTTTGTTGGAGTAACCTTTTTGGAGTTGCTGATCAGCAGGGGTCCCCTAGATCCCCAAACTTTACAGGACGATGCCTGTTCTCTAGAACGTGGGGGCAAGATCCTATTGCTGAAGGGACCAACACTTGAGTCACCGAGTGTGGAAAATTCAAGTTGGTGAAGTCTTGAAAAGGTCTTTAGTACTGACCAGCTTGTATAGAGTGGACGTGACACTCATGCTCATCCTACCAGGGGAGAAAACTAATTAGTTGTTGTAGCCATCTACGAACCGTGTTAGAGACAGCAAGAACTGGCCTGGGTAGATATATTCAGTAGTTCAGCAGTGGTCTACATAGTCAAGAGAGTTACCAGTCATGTTACGAATTAAAGCCCATGCCACAAGATGGAACTCACTCCTGACAGTAGAAAAGGTGCCAAGAACTCATGACTAAGGAGGTCATAACTCTAGGCAAAAGCCTACAAGTATTCTGCAAACAAACTAAAGTTGCATCCCTATACCTAGGCATAGATTATTGCATCTGTCAACAATAATTAGAGAAGCCTTTTTTTGCAGCAGATAACTATTAACGGCAAGTCCCACAACTGGTCAACGCGTACAGAAAGACAGACTGTGGAATGCTAAACCCTGAGTGGGACCTTTAAGCCACACCCACTCTTCTCGAAGATCCAAGGTCACTGGAAAAGAGGGGGTAGAAAGAGTGTAAGAGTCTGAGTCAGTGGATAACCACAGCCAAACTGTTTTCTGGATACAACAAAACGATTGCACATATGAACTCGCAGGATCTGTGGCTGCACGCAGAAGACCTGTGCCAACATCAAGTGAGACAAATTCCCAGCCTGCTCAGCAGGGGTGGGCTTGGAACTCCACTCCTAGATAAGGAGCTGTTGGCAGTGAATGACTCCTGGGAGACAGAGAGTCAGGTTTGTTTAGGGATCACAGGCCTTAGAGGCTACCAGGGCTTTAGTCCCACAACACACCCACACACGCTACCAGCACTGAACGATATTGGTGAGCTTAAACAAACAAACAGTGTAACACGTAAAATTGGGAGAGAATACTGGTGGTAGAGACCGGAATATTTGGAAGGGAGGAATTAATGAAAACAGAATAGGAGAGAGGAAAAAATCTCCAGCCAGCAGTGAACCTAACAGGAAAAAAGCTAAAAATCTTGTTCAGAAAAGCCCAATAGGCTCCGGTAGACAAAGCAAGAGAAGAACCTGTGGAATTAGGACACTGGTTCATTGTCTTTCCTGTAGATGACTCATGCTTTAGAAACCTGCTGCTCTCCTGTCACTCTAGCCAGGTAAAGATCGTCACTTCCTTGACCTTCTACAGTGAGTGACTATTGCAGCACACGCAGCAGATCCAGTACCGAGATTTTCCTTCTGTACCAAGCTGTGTCATCGCAGGTTCAGATTCCCAAGACATCCCTTCCACTTTTACTGATTTGTCATTCGGCTCCACCCGTGTGTATTCATGAGGTGTTCTTTGTGGCAAGCGGACCACGAAGGAAACATTCTGCACAGCTTACATTTTATTGCCACCAGCTAGACGGAGATTCTGCTCCATGATTGTCCCATCAAGAAGGGGAATGGCAAAGGAAACCAATAAATCTTCCTGGGCACCATCCTTGGAAGGAGGGGAGGCACAAGACAAAAGCTGGCGCTGATTTATGATGCGTGGCTAACGGGTCTGCTTTCAGGAAATGAATAATAATAAAGACCAGTGCCTAGAGAGACAGGGACGAGGTTTGCAGAAGGGCGTCCAGTGCAGGAGCAGAGAGAAAAGCTATTTATGTCATGTTGATATTCACTGCTGGACATCTGTCTACAAGAGACGGGTAGACAAGATAACCTATCCTGATGCTGAAGTCAGGTTCTCCCAGGCCTCCATTCTGCCATGTTAACCCATGTTTGGTAATTCCATATATACTAAAATGGTTAAGCCCAGGCCTTAACCAGTAACTGGACGCTCAACAGCTAAACAACACATATGGGAGTCACTTTCCTCACTGACTGACCATATGCCCTACAAGGACAACCTTAAAGGCAGAGGGGTAACTTTATTTAATTCACAGTTTGGGGCTATGGTGTGTCATGACAAAGAAGGCATGGCAGGGGACCGGTTGACATCTGCGGTGGCCGGAGGAAGAGGAGGCCGTTTGTTTACATCTCTCCAAACCAGCAAGCAAAGGTGGAACCAGAAGTAGCCTGGACTGTAAGCCGCAGGCCACATCCCATATAGATCCAGGTCCTCCAAGTAGGCTCCATCCCCCAAGCGTTCTACAAGCTCTCCAAATAGTAACCAAGTGTCCAAGTATAAGAGGCGTTGGGGGCTGTTCTGCATTCAAACCGTATCACTGTATTTCCATTATCCGTAGGGTGGCAGAGAAGGGGCTGTACCTGTCGGCACGGGGGGGGGAATTTCGTAGATACTGAGCTGTAGACTTAGGGAGAGCCCTCTGGTCGCTGGGAATCTGCACAGCGAACACTGACACAGAAGAGGCATTGGGAGAAAGAGATGATAGAACAGTTACCATGACAGGGAATTTAGAAGATAGATGGTTTTAACCTGAAGCACAATCGGGCTCGAAGGATTTTTAACAACAAGAACGTGGAGCTGGGTGCGTATAGAATAGGGGTGGATCTAGGAGGAGGTGGTGGTGGTAAAAACTCAAAAATATGATGTATGAAATTCTCAATCGATTTTAGGAGCAGAGGGGTTAAGAACACCACAAGAAAACCCACAGAATCAAGTAACCTGGGCTCACAGGGGCTCACAGGGGCTGGGAATGACAACCAGGGGTCTATGTGGGACTGACCTAGACTCTGCATATAAATGTTATAGTTGGGTAGCTTGATCTTCTTTGTAGGACTCCTAACAGTGGAAGCAGCGGCTGTCTCTGATTCTTTTGGTGTTTTTTTGGAACACTCTTTCTCATACTGGGTACCTCAGGAAGCCTTTAACTGAGGGGAGCCCTGTCTTAATGCAACTTGGTATGCCATGTTTGATTGATATTCATGGAAGGATTGTCTTTTTCCAAAGAGAAATGGAGGAAGAGTGGAATGGGGGAGTGAAGAGGGGAGGTAGAGGTGGAGGGACTAGGAGGAGAGGCAGGAGTGGAAACTTTAGAGAGGATATAAAATAATAGTAATAGTAATTAATAGTAATAATGATGATGATAATAATAATAGAGTGAGAAAAAGGTTTATGTCCTTGGTTTTAGCATATAATCCAGTTCTTCTACATTATATTCCTATTCGGTGAAGTGAGGCAGACTACCCTCATGGTGCTCAGGGAATATGGCCAAGAGATAGGCCAAGGGGGATGCTAGGAAATTCCTAGTGAGGTGAGGCTTTGAAAAAAAGTGTAAGTTTCTGAGCAAAGAGAAGCCTCAAAACAGAACCTAAGACAGTTTCAGGTGTGTCCTGAATGAGAGCGGCAGCAGTGGGGAGAGCTACGAGCAGATCAGGGCAGGTCAGAAGGAGTTGGGTGAAGATAGCCAGGTAGTTTCAAGATGTGAACACCAACACTGATGAATAGAGACACGGCATTTATGCCAAACTATTGCAATCACCAAGGAGATTTTGAGACAGTGAGGTCAAGTTACAAAGAAATGAGACCAAAAGACTAACAGTTGAGCGAGATTAAAAACGAAGACAGTTTAGAGACTGCTGAACCATTTGGGAGTTGACGCAGACTCCCCGGAAGATGCTGAGTGATGTCGTGAAGCCTGTGGACCACTAACATCCACGGGCTAACACCAAGGCCAGAGATGCTGATAAACTGTGTCTGCACATTCACACGTCATCGGAGCACAAGAGAACCAACTCTTCCGCTGTTCCTATTTGCAAGCGATAAAGCCGCTTTAATTAAACCCAAGTCACTTCTCCGAGGAGCAGAGGCTGTGGGGCTCCAAATGCTGAGGTCTTGCAGGCCCCATGGTTTCCCATGACTGAAAAGTTAAGCAGCATGCCTTCTAACTAAGGCCCCAGAGGTGATGGGGTCTGAGGAGTTTTGTGAAAAGATTAACGTGACAAGAATGAAAGCCGGTTAACAGGGAACGACAGGGAATGGCACTGAAATCCGAACTTCTGTTATCTCAGAACGTGGCGAGCACTGGGTTTTAAAGATGGAGCTGTGAAGTCCTAAGAACTGGGCTTATTTCAACGCAGCTGCTCTCCTCATAAGGAGATACAAAGAGAGACCCACGCAGATGGGCGAAAGGAAAGCTTACCTGTACACCATAGGGAAAGGCCTCAGAGACTCCCAGACTACCAACCTCTTTCTCTTGGATTTCCAGCTTCCAGAATTAGGAAGAAAACTTCCCTCTTTCCAAGCCACCAGTCTGTAGGACTCTGGTACAGCCATCCAGTAAACTCATAAACCAGCAAAGGTCAGATCACTGAGGTTAAAGATTGTTTTGGCGTCCGGGTGAGATAGGAAGTTTGGAGAGGAGATGAGAGTGGGGACATGTTTCTTAGATCAGTTCAGCTGGCCTTGCACACAAAGGTGAGAAGAGAGGGGAACCCAGAGGGTTGGTAAGCTTGGAGATTCTGAAGCCAGATGGAAGGAGGATTAAAACAGACCATACCAGCACATGTAGGATCAGGAACACCCACAGAGCACCCTTGGAGGGGGCTATGCAGGACACTGCATTTGAAGTGCTGTAAATGATCCATGGTGGAGAGTGATCCCACGCAGACCCAAGGATGGTGGCCCTGTTGTTTTGCTTCTTATAAGTGACTTCATGTGGGGACAAGGGTAGCAGAATTAGCCGAGACCCATGAGAGAAGAATGCAGAATTGTAGATGGTAAATAACTTTATTTCAAAGGTCACGCTGCAGTCGGGCAGCAATTGCTATGCTCCATGTATAGAATTGTTCGTAGTTCATAGGCATACTCGCTGGAGCCACACGACTAAGCTGAAGCCTGAAGGTGACATTTCTTTCTTGTATGACACAAGGCACGCCTTCGCTGCACGTGCTTTCATTTCTTTCTCTGTGGAATAGAACGTGCGCTGCTCTCTGCCTCAGAGGTGTTTGTGATGGATACGTGGGAGTTAAATGCTTCTGAAAAGGTGTGGATTAGCTAGTTTCTTTTATCATCACCATCACCACCACCACCACCACCACCATCATCATCTGTAGAATGGTTCCAAATTCGTAGGAGAGTTCCAGAAAGATACAGAGTGGATTACGACTCGTCATACAGCTATTTGCTATGCAAAAGAAAGGCTGTCTCTGGCAAGAGCTTCTGTGAAGACAGGACCATCACCAGAGCACATAAATTCAAGGGAGGGGGGTCGGTTTATAGAAATAATATATACAGGGGCATCACAGAACAATCCATTATACACTTTCAACTGTTATCATATGAACAGGAAACAGGGAGTGTCATCTTGAGAAAAAACTCACCACCCTCTATTCTAGAGGGTACTCAGAAGTCCTGGATGCCTGTAGACACACATACTACAGTCTGAGTTCAGGAGGTTTCAGATGGGAATTAATGAGAAGAGTTCTTCAGAAGAGTGAGAGATATGAGGGAGGTGGCCCAGCTCCTTCCTTACACTCTTCAGTTTACGTGGCTGAGAGAAACTGCCTGCCAGTACTGTCCAACAAAAAAAGGAGGAATATTCTGTTTCCCCAGATCTTCAAAATCATTGCTGGCTACACACCTCCTGGAACAGGTGCAATTTCCTAAATTACCACCAATTAATGCTACGCATCCTTCCCCTGGTGTAGCTCCACACGTGAGGACCCCATGGCACATTGCCTGAAGCTTCATGTGCATAGCAATATGCAAAGGCAGATTTGCAAAGCTCATCATGTGACCTAATTATATAACTTGTTATGGAAGATGGAGGTAGCAAGATGCTTGCATCCAGACTCCTATAGAAAGTCTGGATGGCCTGGAAATGCATGGCGGGGCATATTCCCACTTGGGAGCCTCCTAGAAGACTGTTCATGAAGCTTTGAAAGGGAAGGGTAAGTTACAGTGAAGGTCTCAGGATGCTGGGCACCCCAGGAATGTCTGATGATGTCTGCAGGAGCAACCTACAGGCACCCTACTGGACATAGGTCAAGAGAGATGCCATGTGGACTGCATATTTTAGAGCTGTAGTGTGAGCTAGCTAAGTCCATTGGCCTTCTACCATGTAAGTGCTGGACATGGAGCTGCAAGAATTTGTCTGCCCTTCTGGGTTTTGATCTTGGTCTGGTCCAGTCTTTCTTGTTGTGACTCTATTTCTACCTACAGGAATGGGCATGTTTAGTCTGTACACAGAATATTAGAAATATAACTCTGATTTTTGCAGGCACTCATAGCTTAGAGGGTGCCTTGAGTCTCAGTTTAAAAAAAAAAACATAAGCATTTTCAAGTTTTGAGAACTATTAAAGCTTCAAGGACTTTTGAAATTCAACCAAATTCACTGTGTATTATGAGATGGCCTTTGAGGGTCAGGGGCAGGAGATGTGACACCACCTGAATGTTCATAGGGGCTCATGTTCAGAACACTTAATCTCTGACTTGGGGCACTATTTTGAAGGCTTGGATCCTTTAGGGGTGCAATGTGGCTCTCGGGGTTAGGCTTCTCTCGTGGTCAGGCCTCTGAGTGCTATACCCTGAGTTCTGCTGCTCCTTTTGATTTTGTAAGTCAGGTGTCTTTTGTTTCCAGGGAGGAGTGTTTCTGACACCATGAATGAAAACCTTCTGAAACCGTAAGATAAAACTAAACCTTCGTTCTACTACATTCCTTCTTCTGGGTGTTGTGTCGTGGGGCGGAGAGAATGAATTAGCACAGCACGTCTGCTGCTCCAGGGCTCAGGCCCACCTCTTTATTCTCTTCTGAGTCGTTTTCATCCAAATTTCCAAGACTCTTTACAGTGTGGTGGCTGCAAGCTTCTGACAACCATGGTTCTATTTCTCCTATAAGCCAGGCCTTTTCTATATGCTCTTTGTCTAGTCTTTTAGCTTCCTCTTGTTCCTCACTCCCTGCTAAACTATAAACAGGAAAAAAAAAGTTTTGTAATTACTTTAGTTAATTTATTTGGCTTACATTTTCTTCTGCACATTCACCTAAAGGTGACACCTGATTTTAAAAGCTGCATCTAAATATATCTAGAATAATCGCTTCTGATGAGTATAAAGATTCTAATTGAAGGAAATCATGGGGGTCACGGTTTAATTGGCCACATGTTTTCTTTGTGGAACACATAGTACAAGTGTGTCTGCCAATCAGAACATCTGAGATGTGAAGGGTTCATTGGCGCAGCCACAGCTTTAAGTCGAAATATCTGTCATTTCCTCTAGCGAGGATTCTCTTCATTGCTTCACCAGAGCTTATCTCAAGCTTAAATTATTTTTTCTCTTTTCGTGGTTGGGAGGTGTCATAGCTTCAACTGTCAACTCAAAACAACCCAGGGTCACTTGAATGGAATCTCAACTGAAGAAGTGCCCAGGTCTGATGTTCCGTGGTCAGGTCTGTGAGGCATTTTCTTAGTTTCTGATTGATGTAGGAGAGCCTAGACAACCGTGGGTGCGCCATTCCTCAGGCGGTGCAGCTGAGAAAGCCAAGAAACATGAACTTGTGAGCACAGCTCCACCGTGGTCTTTGCTTCACTTCCTGGTTCCAGGTTCCTGCCTTGGTTCCCTTGATTGTTGACTGTATAAACTATACAATGCAGTAAACCCTTTCCTCCTCAAGTGACTTTGGGTCCTGGCGCCTTTTCAGCAACAGAGAGCAAACTAGAACAGGGTGTTTGAAGTCCAGTTCGCACTTCTTTTATTTGTCTGCACGCTAAGCTCTACTCGTAGGGTTCCTTAACTGAGTCAACTCTGCTGCGGGGAAGTCCATTCTACTAAGGTGACAGAAGCAAAAGTGTGGCCGGGGCGCTCCTCCTGCGCTTTCGCCGTTAGTGCTAAAACGGACCACTCTGCAGCAGGACAGCAATCTTGGGCTTTGTAAAAGCCATGCAAAAGGCAGTCGGGTTTCTAGTAAGCAGCTGATAGGACAACGCTTTCAAATGAGGTCACTGTGGCATCCAAGTGAATCTGATTAGTGAAATGGTCTGACTGGACCTTCAGGAACATCCTACTGCAGGAACAGTTGTAGACCCTGAAAAAAAAATATGGTTTCCAGAAGACAGGAGGAAAAAAAAAACTAAACATAAACAAAACTCTCAAAAATATGTTCTGTGTATCTAGAGCAAATAGTGCCCATCTGGGTCTTTCTTGTGCAGTGACAGATACAAACCAGGTTGAAGGCAGTCTTTCCGCTCTAACCCTTAAGCTGAGAACAGATGAGATTGTCTTTCTAGATACAAAATAATAAGGAGTAAGCTAGCCTTTGTAGCAGTCGTGGATGCTTGGGTGGGTCATAAATCGTAATTAAATAGAAGTGGGGACCATTCTCAGGTTTTGACTGCAGTTTCCCACTGTAATAGGATGTGATGTTGGAGACCTGGGAAATGTCTCATAGTTCTGCTCTGTCTATACGGAGACCAATTCTGCTCCACAAATGGCCCATCGTTTGTTTGTGCAGTTTAGGGATTGTCTTGCTGGTGCTTCGGAATGAAAGACACACACTGGCTTGTAAAGGCATGCAAATTAAACGTCTGTGTCTTGTACTGAGAAAGCATTTGGGGGTGACAGCAGCAGACCCAAGAAGCTGAGCAAATGAAAGGTGACGACTTCCCTCTTCCTGGGGATAAGGTGGGTGAGTGACAGATCACACCAATTGCTCTTTAAAAGGGCTCTGTGAGTGCAAGGTGTTCCCGGCCACCGTGACTTTCCCTGGAGTTTCTGAATTGGCGATTTACAGCTGCATTTTAAACGATGGAAACATAACAATTTTCAGGAAAACATGGGAGGAGATTATTTTTTTTAAACACGTTAGATGGCAATCCTGGACGGAAAGTGTTCGTTTCTAGCTTGCAAACTGATTTTCACGTAAAATTTTCTGGTGTCTTGTAGAAACCTTTTCTGGACGGACTGTGATAATGTGTGCCAGCAGGGGGCAGTGGTGCTTCACCGCTTCAAATCTACTCTTTGGAGTTCCACAGGAAGTTATTTCAACATTTCCTTGCAAATCAAACCGTAATTATAAGCTAATGTCCTATCCCGCCACCAACCTCAAAGGTCATCAGAGTATGTTTTATAAATGAAAGGAATTGTTAGCTCTAATTACATGTAAAATGAGTCTGATAGGCTCAGCGATGCTTGTTTCTTTGGGTTTTCAGAGTCCTTCCTCAGACTCAATGAGTTAACACACACCAGTATAAAAAACAGACAAGGTGGCTTCCCAAGCTACATAAGATACATCACGTTTTAGCCTGGGGATGTGAATGTGCTGTCTCCATGATTTAGAGCACTCACTCGCAGTCCGTGTCCCATTGCCCTGTGTGTGTTTGGGACCTTCTAGGTTGCCTAGCAAGACGATGAAAGCTGCTTGGATGAAATAAGGTTAAAATAAGTGAATTTAGTGTTTTTCTTTTGAGAAGGGTAAGTCTATATTGTTCAGTTCAATATATACACAAAAGATGAATATTGGTCTGGGCACTCTGTGCTCTCCCGCATCGGAGTTACAGACTCGGCATAGCTAATTGGAACGCCGGGTACCCAGTGGGGATGGTGCCCTGGGAGTACGCGTTATCACATCCCGACCTCGCAAATGACTCAGAGATTTCCTCTTGAACTCCAGCAGCCGTTTGCCTGTCCTGGACCGCTGAGATGATCTTTGTCTAAATCTCGGGGGAAGTTCTCATAGAGACATCCACCCACGTGCATGGTGTTGATTGAAAATCCCAGTCTGTATTTACCTGATACTGGCTTCCGTATCTCCCACCCAGCTTCTGTAACTGGTCCTGCTGACTTTGTTTTAAGTAGGGCTAGAGCTGGCAAACAGGGCAGAGTCCTCCAAATTCGCCATCCCTTTGAAGATTTTACCTGTGAATCATCGAGGACTATCCCTTTCACATGAGGGCATCTTCTGGAAACGACCTAGATGTCTCTCAACTGAAGAGTGGATGAAGAAAATGTGTTACATCTACACAATGGGCACTGCTCCTGTTACCCTCCAAGGACTTCAGTCTGTCCCAAATGTCAATGTTGTGACATCTAGCTGTGTGTCTCTGAAGGACTGACTTTGTTCTCTGAACACTCTGCTGACTTTGACTCTCTTCGAAAGTGTGACTGTCTTCCTGTATCCGTGGACATTAAAGAGCAAAGTTTCTACTGGATATCCTATGGAAAGCCCCCATCCACCACCACAAATCCAGTCACTCTCCTACATAGGACATGCTGAAATACCCCAGTATGTAGTCCCATTTCACACAGGTCCCTTTGCATCACAGGACCTTCTTGATGAAACTGTAGCGTTGGTACAGCCTTTATCCCACCATTCCTGTCCCACGCAAGGCTCTTCCCAGCCAGTGCCCAAGCATCTTCCAGTGTTCAGCTCTGGAGGCTCCTCATCAGCCCCATTTCACTCGGTAAAGACCAGCGTCTAGGACAGGCTCTCGGTGAATCATTGCACGCTGTACGTCATCTGTCTAAGGGACTGAGGATTAATGTGTTCCAAATATTGTGAGCCTCAAACAATACATCTAACCTGGAAGGGTAAACCTACTGCATTCTGTAGCAATTGGTTGGACTATAAGTACGTAGAGAGTAGACATTAATGTACTCATCAGCCAAAACTTTCAGTAGTTAGTAGATAAGACTTCTTGGTTTGCTTAACTGACTAGCACAGTTGAAGGATACGTGAAATGGACTGACTTTGATCCATGCCAGTATTTTGATTGATTCATCGAGGTTCAGCAGGGCAGAGACAAGATATTTATCTCTTCCTGTTGGTGAAGTTCTATGGACAGCACTGAGAAATAGCATGTGCCTTGTGGGAAAAGCACAACCAAATGTTATTCGGCTCCTAGAGACTGTAACATATCTGAGATCATTGTAGTATTCTGCTCATGGTAAACATCCTGTCTGTGTCGCCATCTGATACAATTAGTGACCGCATCAGGCCATTTCTGGCCATAGTGTTTGTGTCTATAATTTTGGCTGTGACTTTGGACCCAATACTGTGCCCAGTGTTAGCTGCACCAAGGAGATAGTTGCAGGGAGGCATTAAACTCACATAAGATTAGAGACGCCGGCATGCAGGGCCCAAATAGCACGATACTCACAGGGTACTCACAGGGTATGTGACCGCCGTGTCATTTATCAGTGGAGATAATGACCATAGTGATCAAACCCCTCTATGTGAGATTTGAGACAAGGCTGATGTGTGGGAAAGTCCTTGGATATAATAAAAGTAAAAAAGAAAAAATTATGCAGTATAATAAATAACACTATGATAATTGTTGCCATAATTACCATAGTAACTCCAACAGTGTGGAAAAGAATAATTTTAGATAAAATAATCCTTCTGATGCCTTTGGGACTTCCCTGATAATCACACCCTGTGGAATCTGTGTCACATGAGGAGGAGACAGGGTGGGTTTCCTAAGGTTGCAGGCAGAGCAGCAGAACTCTCTACGTCGTAACAACTCCATTTCAGAGCAAGGTCTTCTAGAGGGCCCCTAACCATGCTTTTCACTCTACACCAACCTAAGCCTGGTCCTGCTCAGGCTGCCTAAGAATATATACAGCCCACTCACGTGAAAGCAAGGCTTCAGTGGTGGCCGGTACGAATAAGTCTGGAAAAAAAGAACAAGTGTTTGTGCTCAACCTCCAGCATCCGGTCATGTTACTTAGCATGAAGACACCTTGTTGGTTTCCAAACCAGAGAACCTAGCTGCTCTGCTGATCGAGAAGCGGCTGGCCAGGCGTGCACTGGGGCGTGTCTCACAAGCTGGGTGACTGTTCACTGGGTTTGACAGTGCGTGATGGGAACAAAACCAGGTTGGTGCATAACGGTGCACGAGTCACTTAAGAACTTTGGAAAGAAGACCGAGTTGGACTGCATTGAGTTGAACAGATATGTCCAACTGCCATGGACGTCTTGAGGGGCTGCCTTGCAGGCTGTGGCTGACCCTGCTGTCCCAGTCCCTGTGAGCTTGTGATTGCTCCTGTAACTGCTTCAGGCCACAGCTGCTCTGAAATGGCTTTAAAACTCTAGAGGAGCCTTACTGTTCTTTATTTACTCCTAAGGGATCAGAGCTGGCAGGTCAAGTGTGGTGTCCTGGCCTAACTACATATTTCAGGTCTGACCAGTTTCCTTATGGTGGTAGAATAATGTGACTGGGCGGTGACATTTCCTGGTGTTCACTGTTTGTCTTTAGCATTTCTGCTTCTTTAAGGACAATGACACTGGAGGTCCCTTAGGCTGAAGGCTGTGATCATTCCATGGAAGGAGAGTCAAGCTATCTCGGTCTTCTATAGTTAATCATGGAGTTCTTCAGCTAATGTTTTTATTTTTTTTCTCTTTAGTTTTATGCTAGTCCTTGTGGTTACGTTCAAGATGAAGTAAGCAGGTGTCTCCTGAGCCTGAATGCCAAATACTTCACTAGTCAGAGTCAATTGTTTTATATCTAGGCTGTGTGTGCTTGTGTGTGTGCATATATGGAGTGTGTGTATGTGCACCTGTGTGCATGTATATATGACTGCATTTCTGCATGATGTTTGACTGCATGTGTATTTGTGTGTGTGTGTGTGTGTGTGTGTGTGTCTGTGTGTGTGTACAGATGTATTTGTATTTGTATGTGTGTATGACAGACATGTGTGTTTGTGTTTCTGTGTCTATTGTGTGTGTTTGCAGGTGTGTGTGCATGTGTGTATAAATATGTGCATTTATGTGTTTGTATGTATATTTGTGTGTGTGTGTGTGTGTGTGTGTGTGTGTGTGTGTGTGTAGTCCTATAAAATCATCTGTGGAGACAAAGGCCCAGATCATGATTTCTAATAAGATATTGTTCAGAAAAATACCAGGCTAATGCTTAATTAAAAAAAAAAAACTAAAAGAAAGGTTTTCTCATTAACCAGGCTTAAGAAAATTCAAGTCCACTTTGACATATTAATAATTACGGATTCTAAATCACATTTGCCTGCTGACAATTACACTACCTGCTTTTCCCCTGATCTTTCTCATTCAAATGCTATCAGGATTTACACTTTCGTTCTAAATGATAGATCGAAATTAGCTTTCTAAAGACGTTATTAGACATTACTTTTTAAAATTTGCTTACTAGTGACTCGGAGGTATTTCTGAATTGTCATGTCATTCTCCAACTTCCACATCAGAACTCAGGATCATTAATTCTTAAATAGAATTTAACTTTTACAATATGACAAAATGAATGTGAAAATCTAATTAAAAGAAGAAACAGAGTGTAACTAGTCACACAGTATTTGTGGCTTTGCAAATACAATTTAATGTCATTTGTATTTATGTTCCTGAATACTTCAGATCTCCTAGTTAGTTGTCTGTTGTGCTATGCTTGTGAAGATCTATGGTGAGTTCACAGCAATACCTCTGGGTAGAATGCTGCACCAGAGCACGCTGGCCCTTTAATGTCTTGTCTTGAAACAGGCATCACATGGTGTGTTAGTCACTAGACGCTTTGCTAAGCACTTCAGTCGCACACAGTGGGGGTTATAGCCATCCTGGGTGTAGGCTTTGAGAATGGGAACCTAGAAGTAAAAAACATTAGCCAAGAGGGGCCAGTGCTAGACTTTTTACCCTGAGAGGGGCCAGCAGGCACTGGACTTTTACCCTGGAGCCTCAGTTCTGTAATTTTAATGTGGACATTGGGGATGCATTAAAATGTAAAACTCAAAGGGTTTTTCTACCATGGAGAAAATAGAAGACAGCCTATAGACAAAAACATTCCCTATAGTATGATTTTATTCAGAATACTATTATTTGGTAAATACTATAGAAATGGGGAGATTTGGTTATACTATGTATATAGTGTCATCCAACACACTGGGGCACTTTGCCTTTTCTATTTCAACTAACTTCATGGTTAGGAACATGATTTAGGGCTCTGATGCCTTTTGAGTGCAGAAGATGCCCACAGCCCCATGTGTCTGAACCCTCGACCCCAGCTGGGGATGCTGTTTTGTGAGATTGTCGAGTCCTTGGAATACAGAGCCCAGGTGACTAACATGGGACCATAAGAACGAGTCTCCAGGGTCAGAGCCATCTTCCGCAGTGGCACATCCACTGATGAGGTCTAAGGCAGGTCATGACCACCACAGGAACAATGTTCTAGTCTCTAAACAGCCACAGGGGAAGAAATGATGCCTCATGGGCTTAGGATCCAGAGTGTTGGGGATGGCTTAAGCATCTCACCCTAAGGAGATTGGAATTCAGTTTGGTGCTAAAGAGTTACAAAGTCTTAGTCGTGAATACAATTAAGGAATGTCCATCTGTTTGGCGTGAACTTCTGTGAAAATCTGTGAACCTTTTCCCATCTACTTCGGGACCAGGCGGGAATCTTTTTGTTTCAGTAATTTCTAGGTGGCTGGTGGAATCTGATAAGACACAGCAGGGCCTGAAGCATTTCTGTAGAGCACCAGGCCTTACCTCTGGTGTGCAGAATAGTGGTTTTGGGGGAAAACTCAGACTTTAATTCCAAAATTTTGAGACCTGAATTTTTTGCCTTTGCTGGCCTCTTAAATGAGGTGGACAGGGATAGGTCATGGCTAATTCCGTTTAAGAACAACTTCCTAAACTCCCGTTTACCAATACAGTCAAGCCGTTGCACGACTAAATATAAAAATGCAAGACTATAACGACGAGAGAGACTGAGAGCACGTTCTGTTCTTTCAGAGGACTCGAGTTTGTTTCCCAGCACTCATGTCAAGCAGCCCACAGTGACCTGTCAATCTAGGTCAAGGGTATCCTGACGTCTCCTTCCGGCTGGCCTCCATCGGCTCTTGCATACACATAATACACACTCACACAGACACAAGTGCACAAATACGGATAAGTAAATCTTGAAGAACACGTGATATGATCTGACAGGTGGGTATGCACTGCAGAGGTCGATGTGGTCAAGATCGCAGAAACGACAAAACCAGAGAGATAGAATGGGAATGTTAGGATTCAGCCCCCATGTCACTTTGCTGTTTCCTGTTACTCCTGGAGCCATCGTGGCTCAGGGGGAGCTCAGGTTCAGCAAATAAGATTTATCTGCTCTTTAGTCCACATTCATTACAGTACAGTATGTGGACTGGTGCAGAGTAAACAATTTAAATAGTGCCGTATATTCTACACCCATTACAATTTATGTATTTCTGGAATCAAGAGTCCATTATCAGAAATGGAAATTACCTTTAATGAATGTGACTTGCTTTTGATAAATTTCACTGAAACATGGCCACCAGAAATCTTAAGGGATAAGCTAATTTATGGGTTATTAATCGCCCACAAACTCACAGAATTGAAGATGAGAATGTTCTGTGAGAAACTTGCCATGGGTATCCCTCTCCCTCCCCTTACAGGCAACAGGATGAGGCAGGTTCCATTCTGGCCCGTCTCAGCTTAATCCCTTGCTGTTCTGAGAAGTGTAAAATGCAATTAAGTGCACTTCTGAAACCTTCCCCAGAGTGCTGCTTACAATATCGCCTGTATTCAGCAGGCAGAGCACGGTGACACTGCAGACACGCGTCTAGAACTAGTAGTTGTCACGAAGCTTCTGAAAACCAGTTTGTCAATTAAAGCGTTCCATCAGCAGCTGTTGGGATACGCCTGGGGTTATATTCAAAGAGAACAGCTTGAATAAACGCAGAGGTTTTCTGGGGGGCCGGGTTCCAGGCTTGGAGGTTTCATGAGGGCTGGCTGTGGGTTCTATTCTACCCAAAATGACTCAGTGACATCTTTAGTTTAAGCTTGGGTTCCCCATAGCGTAGTCAGGTGCTTCTCCACCCTTGCCTATGTATTAGTCACTTTCTAGGTAAGTGGCAACTACTGTGGGCCTGCCGCCATGCTCACTCCTTCAGTAGAAGAATACTGTTCTCCACCCTGACCACAGGTTTATTTGCTTCTCTGACAGGGAAAGTGTAAAAGGCCGTGACATCGAGCTAAGGCGAGATGTTAAGTTCTTGAATCCACTCGACGGTGATCAGACCATCTAGTCTGCCGTGTACCTATTCACACAAGGTGTCTTGGGTTGAGGAGGGGATCCAGTGTATTTTCTACCTACGGTGTCTCTGAAGACGTACTAGGCGTGAACCCTGTGTGGTAAAGCACAAGAGGTGGGCATTTCTTCATCAAATCCCTTCCCCTTTCTTTGGTTTCCCTCAGTGAGTCGTTCCATTCCCAGGCACTTCTCTCTATCCTGAGGTCGAGGCTCCTTCATCCTGCCCTGTGTGCACCCTCCTCTGATCTGTCTCCCTTTCATTGTTAAGAACGTGTGGCTGTTAATGCACGATACCGAAGAGCTGCGCTCAGTCTTGGCAGAAATGGCTGACAGCACGGATGCCTCCATCTGTACCGTCGTTCAGTCTTGACTCTTCTGTTTCTACGGCCCTCACGGATATCACTCTTTTCTCAGTAAGTTAATACCCACAAGGTGACGAGAAGTCCTTATCTGTGGCAGAGACAGATGTGTGTGGAGAGCCGGACAAGCCCAAAGGAAAGTACTCAGGATCGAGGTGCTGGGGAGAGGACATGGACACATCTTCCATGAGCCCTGTGGTCCGCAGGCACACCACCAGCAACGAAGACCTTGTTCCTGACTGACTCACAAGCCAGACTGACTCTCAGACCTAGCAGGCCGTGTGTCTGTCATGCTGACACCTGAAGAATTAGGAAGCCATGTGCCCACCAAATCACAGCACCTTTACCTTACCTCACTCATCATGTATGACTGGACTGCGGCTTTTTCTCCATTTCTCCATCTGGCCTTCCTTTTGCATACACGGGCTGACTTTATGTGCCCGAGTCGTCATACTTTCCCCCGTGTCCCATTGGCTCCATAGGCTGTACATGACCTTGAACGATCTGCTGAAGTGACAGACGACATTCCCCGTGACACACTTCACATTGAACATTCATCACAGACAGAATGCTCACAGCCAAGATGGGAACTACATACACGAGAACCTTCAACAAAAAGAAATTTGAGTAGATAAAGCCATCATCCTCACTGGCGCTCTCTGGTGGTCAGTCTTTTTTCTTTATAATCTTTATCCTATTTACTCCAGGCCTCTTCCCAGCACCTTACTACTGAGTTTACTTCCTGGGTCCCAGCATGCCCCGCAACACACTCACTTCCTGGGTCCCAGCATGCCCTGCAACACACTCACTTCCTGGGTCCCAGCATGCCCCGCAACACATCCTGACCACAGATTGCCTACCCAGGGAAAGTATTACCATATCGTTAGCATTAAGCAGCAAAATATCAATAAAATGTAAGTAAGGTATATCTATAGTCCTGTTACAAACAATAAATCTCATACAAGGGAAGCAACTGGTAGAAGTTCGATGGAGAAAGGCATTAGAGCAGCCCCAGGGAATAAAGGGAGAAGGCGAGAAGCATGAAACAAACATCAGAATTAAAGTGCAAATTGGGGAATGGAAATGTTTCAGAACTATTTGGTCTCTGGAAGAGGGTATCAGGAAGCCTTCAGAGCTTTCTCTGAGGTCAGACCGGGAAAGAAAAGTCAGGGGATGCTCCGTGGGAGAAGTGCTTTCATACTGTCAGCCCCGGAAGTCAAGGCATAGTTCAGATCTGCCATGGCCACGCTGTATTATTTAAAAGTTATTTAACGTCTTCTCTTTCAGCGGACTTTTTTGTATGTTAGGCAGCATGGTAGTATATAAAGTTCAGTGGTTACTAAATCTTTCAGAGATCAAAAGCCATTTGATTGCGTTATATATAGGGATGCAGTCAGCCTGTGACTTACTCTGTGATATAGCACCCTCGGACTTCTGAAGGTGAGACGTGGTGCAGAGTGAGCGGGAGAGGCAAAAACGCAGATTCGCAGGAACTGAGTAGTTGTTGCGGCTTTGTGGTTGTGATGTGCACTGGTGTGGGAGCTCTAGAACACTGGGAGGATGTAAGAAACCTAAAAGAAGACATTTGCA
Organism: Rattus rattus; assembly: GCF_011064425.1. Classification (NCBI taxonomy): domain Eukaryota; kingdom Metazoa; phylum Chordata; class Mammalia; order Rodentia; family Muridae; genus Rattus; species Rattus rattus. The sequence goes on from NC_046166.1 coordinate 74,617,507, forward strand.
GAAAGGGTTTGCGAGTACACGTTAAGGAAACAGAAATAACAGAGACAGGGCTGTCATTCAAACTAAAGATGCTTGGAACAGGATTGAGATTGGGGATGGGAAAGTTGTCATAAAAGGCCAGACAGAGGATGCTCATTTGGGAAGCCATATTGTCTCGTTGGCACTATTTAACTCTGTTAAAAAGAAACAGAATCAGTTGCAGACAAAACACAAACGAGTAATCATGTCTGTGTTCCAGTAAGACTTTCTCTATAAAAGCAAGTGGCGGGACCTGATTTGGCTAGAGAAGGTGGGGAGAGGGGTGGTTGGTGACCACTGAGCAGAATGTGCAAGACCTGCTGGTTTCCACAATTTAGGAGTTTAGGGGATTGCACAGTTCAATGTCTGTACTATCAACCTGGCAAGACCAAAGTATAAATCAGCAAAAATTGGATCCTGCGCTCAGTGAAACCAATTGTTGGTTCTCTGAAAAGAGAAACTGGACTGACAGACTCTTAGCTAAATTAACCAAAAGAACAAGAGAGAGAGAGAGAGAGAGAGAGAGAGAGAGAGAGAGAGAGAGAGAGAGAGAGAGAGAAACAATTTAATAAAAATATAAGTGAAAAGGGAGAAATTGCCACACATAATAATGAAATTCAGAAAACTGTTAGGACTTAACTTTCTAAAACCTATGTTCCTCAAAATTGGAAATTCAAAAAAAAAGGGGGGGTGGATTAGAGTTAAACAACACACCCAAATTAACCCAAGACTCAATTAATAACTCAAAGAAATCTATAACCCCCAACAAAACTGAAGAAATAACAAAACACCTCCCAACTGAAACATTCCCAGGACTACATGGATTCACAGGAGAATCCTACCAGAATTAACATCAACACCGCTCAAATATTCCACCAGAGAGAACATGAACGAAGGTCCCTAAGGCAGAAGCAAAACAAAAGACAAAAATCACAGAGCTGATAAACATTGGTTCAAAATTTTCATAAAATACTGGCCAACCACATTCAAAGCCATGCCAAAAAGATTATTCACCAAACGTATATAAATCAATACATCTGTCTATCACAAAATAGATTTGAATATAGAAATTGCATGATCATCTCATCCTACACAGATGCGTGCACACACACACACACACACACACACAAACAAACACACACACACACCCCCAAGGCGATAGAAGGCTCTACAGTGACAATGTTAAGACACTGAAGAAAGAAATCAAGGATGACACCAGATGGTGGAAAAACTCACACGTACTCCAGGGTTAAGAGAGGTGGGATTATGGAAATGGCCATGCTACCATAAGCAATACACAGAGTCAACTTAATCCTAGTTAAAATACCAGTGTCATCCTTCAAATGCAAAATATAAGCAATGCAAAAGTGTCTACGGAGACGTAAGAGACCAAGAGATGAAAAAGAAAAAAAAAACTGAACAAAAAGAAGACTGTGAGAGGTGTGACCATGCCTGACTCCAAACTCTGAGAGTAATAAGACCAGCATGGCGCTGGCACACCAACAGATGGATGGGATAGAACCAATGGCCCAGAAAGGAGCCTACGCAACAACGATTACCTATTTTCCCCTAAAGGTTTCAAGAGTGGAGAAAAGAATCTTCAGGAAACAATGCTGGGAAAACTGGATCTCAACATGCAGAAGATGCAATCAGGTCTTCAACCTTCACCATGCTCTAAAGAATTCAACATCATCAGGGCCCCAACATAGACCTGATTCCCTGAATCTTCCGGAGGAAAAAAAAAGTAAGGGTTACACCTCAACTTCCAGGCACAGGTAAGATGTCTCTGAACAAGCAAACAAAAACAGCAAACAGGATCTCATGAGAGTTTCCCTACAGCCAAGAAAACAGAAATGACTCAACAGCCAACCCTCAGAATGGAAGAGAACCTTTTCGAGCTGTTCACCAGGCAGAGGGTTAGTGTCTCAGGCAAAGAATAGAAAAGGCACCTAAACATTGAGAAAAATAAACAACAATCCAATTAAAAAACAAAACAAAACTATAGCACTGAACAAGAATTCTGAAAAAATGTAAATTATTAGGAAACATTCTTAAAAGTACTCAACATCTTTGGTGTTAAGGAAATGCAAATTAAGACTATTTCACCTCAGTCAGAATGGCCACCGCCAGGAGTACAAACAGCAGCAAATGCTCATGTGGACAAAGGGAAACAGGCTTGTTCTTTTCTACTCTACTCACCGCAGCTAAGGGGTGGGTAAATCTAGAAGTCCATCCACAGGAGAGTGGACAAGAAATAATGTGGCATATATACACAGTGGAATATTAACTGTGAAGAAAAGAGGAAATTTGCAGGTAAGTAGAACTAGAAAAGTGTGTGCTGGGTGGATGGAAAAAGGCCATGTGATCTCTCTCATATGCAGATTCCAGCTTCCCATCTTTTTTCTGCGTAAGTGGAAGGCAAGGAAGTAGCAAAGGTTCGCGTTAAGGGAGGGGGGCATAGGCTATATGTTAAAGAAGTAAATATTGGAATGCTGGGTGTGGAAAGCTCAAGGTGGAAGGGGCTTGGGGTGTGAGGGAATCAGAGAGTACGGGAAGAGGGATACTGATCCAACAAAACAGGGTAAGCCAAGCCACACAGGAGCTACTATCTCCTCTACTTTTTAAAGTCCAGGAGGGATAGTAGAATACAGGGGAAATTGAAGAGTTGTAAGTACCCCAAGTTAGATGACTAAGCAGGTTAGCAGTGGGTATGGGGAATTGGTTAACCACTGGCAGACCAACTAAAACCATGGATCTGTGAAAAAGGCCTATGGACCTTTCCAAGGTCTCCAAAGTGATACAGGCTTTTGCCATAGTTTGTGATTTCCCACCATAACCACATGGTAAGACCCTATTCTGGGAGGAAACACAGAGAGGTTGCAGGACATAGAGAAATCAATTCCAACCAAACCAGGAAATGTACTCCCTGCCGGTCAGCTTTCACGCAGGCTTCTGGGGGAGCAAAGACATCAGTGGTCTTACCAGATGTGACATGTTGCAATGTTCACAGTCAAAGGATTCTTACTGGAAAAACAGTGGGATAGATATTGCCGGGTAACAAAGCACTTTTCAGTGGATTGTAGGCCTGCTCCAGAGAAGGGAATTACATGCCTGGTACTGTAATCCTGGTCTAAAGTCCCAGGCTGGGGAGGTCATAGGGAAGAACCTGCTATTGTTAATTTACTGAATAGGCATGCTATTGGATACTATTCTAAGTATTTATGTCTATAGCTGTAGATCTGGGTTGTTCTCAACCTTGGTCTGAAAAGCTCCATTTTGTAGTGGACAGCAGTCACAGAGATGTGTAGAACTGTTCACAATGTAGAGAATAGAATATCTATGTTAATCCCACCACCACCAAGGTTCAGAGAATGGTGCAGAAGAAAAAATAAATATAAGATTGGGAGTATCCTATACGTGTCCATGTGTATACAGTTCCCCCTCTCTCTCCCCTCCTCATACGCACGCACGCACACACACACACACACACACACACACACACACATTTAAAAAGAGAGGGGGAGGACAGACAGACAGTTGTGAACTCCCTAAATGTTGAGTACTTAAATTATATTATTAAAATCAAGGATAATTGATAGTTAAAATTATTTCATTTATCCTAAGATCATTTCAACAGATGAGTATTTGAAGATTTTTCTGAGAATACTTTGAGTCCATATTTAACATAATTTCACATCTCATAAGTGGATTTTGGAGAATTCTTCATAGGAGGCTTTAGGAGATATTTGATGATTTGAGCCTAATTTGAATAGCACTTTACATTTTTTCCTTATGGTACTACATTGGGTATATTGAGATTAACTTTATAGTACCCGTATTTCATAGAAAGAAAGTGGCCCTACAATGTTAGCAATAGGAACTTGAGGGATTTTTTATTGTTGCTTTGTTTTGCTTTGTTGGGGTTTTTGTGGTTTTTTGTTTGTTTTTTTGTCCATTCCTATCTCTTCTCTTACTGTTGGCATCTACTTCCCCCAGGAAACTTTCTGAAACCCAATAAGCAGTGGAAATTCCAGCTTGCACATCAGACCCGTTTTAGGGACACCAGAGACTAATCATTGATGTCCTAGGATTGTGGACTAATACTTGAATTGGGCCTGACTACATCGAGCTGAGGTCCAAGGGTGACTAGCCATCCAAGGTGACTACCCATTGAAGGCACAAGTTCTTGGCTTCATGTTATGTTTTCCTTCACAGACAACAAGAAAATCCCAGGATGTGGTACAGTGGAAGACGGAAGCCTAAGGAAGCAGTGAGCACCTCCAGGAAAGTTGATTAGAATCCTCGCACTGTAAACGTAGCCCGTGAGGCAGACTTTTCATGACTTTAATTATGGGAAGGGCATGATGCAGTCATGACAGGACAAGGATCTAATATACTCTTCTACTCATTGGCTAGGTAGTTATCAACTAATCTGTACTAGATGAAGTGTTAGGCATGGGAAATGCAGCAACGAACCATGGCACCCTGCCCCAAGACCTTTCCTCCGCACACACTGTGCTCTCCAGCAGTGGGTGGCTGGGAACACGGGCAAATGTCCAGCTCCTGAGACAAGGCCATCAAGCCACACCGGAGGTCCCTGGAGTCTAGGGCAGAGTTCCAGTCTCACAGGGAAACAACAGTACAAGACAGGAAGTCAGTGCAGACACTGGCCACAGACTAAACAAAAATGGTGGAGAACAGGGGAAAATTACAGCTTGATAAACACACATCCCATGGGTCCGCTTAGGGCACAGGGAAGAGAAGCCATGAATGGAAGGGTTACCCTCACCCCCAGACACTGCAGAAGAGTGTGAAAAACTGGGGGTCACTGGGCCAGCGTGGACTGTGCTCAGCTGTGAAAAGACAATTGCCATATGGAATATTCAAAATGGTCAATTTTACTAACTATTTTTGATTAGGTTTACTTATGAAATTTTGATGTTTTGTCTCACCTAAAGTTAAATCACCATGCCTATTACTGAAGGAGTTCAAGTCAATTGTATCTTTCAACAAATCAATTTTTTTTGACATGTTGGCCTTACCCAACAAACATCTCCAGTTTTAACAACTTAAGTAGAAAAGAGGGGTTAGAATGCTGTCTAACGTCGGCAGCGTTCCAAGTAGAAGCTTCTGCATCATTAAATAACTTCAGAATGTAAGATGAAACATTCCAAAGCAGTTTTCTATTTAGGACAAAAGAGTTCACGAACCGAACTGTCTAATTGGTGTATCAGAACACTAACTCTTTCGTGATCTCTGTGCTATAAATTTCTAAAGCCCTCCGGATTGTACTGGGGTTTCTGAAAATTTTGAGAGACTGGGTCCCTCAAAATCAACCTGCCTGGAGTTCCTCGGGAGTGTCAGCAAGTGCTAAAAGGTTATGCATGTTTGATTTTTATGCAAACAATAGCTGTTACCCTTTCCACCCATTATACGATTGTGTTTACCCGTTCTAAGCATGTGTCCTGGCTAGTTCGATGTCAACTTGACACAAGGTAGAGTCGTCTGAAAGGAGGAAGACAACTGAAAAAAGAAAATGCCTCCAAGATCCAAGTATAGAACATTTTCTTAATTAGTGGTTGATAGGGAGGTCCCAGCTCATTGTAGGTGAGGCCACCCCTGGGCTTGTGGTCCCGAGTTCTACAAGAAAGCAGGCTGAGCAAGCCATGATGAGCAAGTCAGTAAACAGCAACCCTCCATGGCCTCTACATAAGTTCCTGCCCTCCAGATTCCTGCCCTGTTTGAGCTCCTTTCCTGACTTCCTTTGATGATGTACAATGATTTGGAAACATAAGCCAAATAAACTCTTTACTCTCCAAATTGCTTTTTGTTATGGTGTTTCTTCACAGTAACCCTAACAAAGACAGTATGTATCACCCACTGGAGGGAACACATAATCTATGTGCATTATGATACATGTGTGTCAGTGTTAGGAATTGTGTTGTACCCTTCTGGAAGGAGACCCGGAAGACATCAGGCTCCTTAAGTTTGCCATGCCACAGGATGCTTAGGTATCAGGGGGAGCTCAGGAGATTCCTGCCAACTGAGCAGAGCACTGGGGCTGTAAGTTATTGAGTCAGAAAGCAGCCAATGAGCAACCTGTGCCATGCCATGGGCATCGTACGCAGGGGTGCAGCGACACCTGCCTCAGAGACCCAGCTTTTGTCTTTACAATGAGTGAAGAAATCACGGGCCCCTCTCCTAGGGCACAGCTCCAGCTGTGCTGGGTGCCCAGCAGCTAGCTAAACGCTCGCACATTTGCTAGAATTTAAAACCCAGAAACGGCCCCAGATATTGCTTGCAAAATTGCTTGTTTCTTCACAATGCCACTCGATGTATTTCATCCTAGCCCCAGCTGTTTCTACAGCATCCCCTAGCACCGTAGAGAGCTCCCAAGTACAATTCTGTGCACAGAGTCAGTGGCTTCTGGGAGAAGGTGTTTCTTAGGAATTGAGCAGGGGCTTGTGAAGCAAGGTTAAGCCGAGGAGAGATCAAGGCAGCAGGGCAGTCTAATTCCGTTCAAAGGTTTTGTGCCTGAATAAACAGATTTTACGAAAGGCACGTGATATAGTGACGAGGACGTAGGAAAAATAGACAAGTGTATGCTACTCAGAGGTAGCCCTGAGAGGGAAAAGAGGGGATATGTAGCCTTTATGGTTCTCGGGTCACCGGTACTGTTTGATGGTATCATGCCATCATCTGTGTGAGTCCTGGCACTCCCACCTGTGCACGCGATTTTACTTATCTGCACATAACACTAAGCGGCAGGAGTCTGCATGTGGACAACCCCAGAGAATATTGCTTATCGCCTTATCCCAATCCATACAGAGCAGTTATTAGCAGTGACTCCTCCACGCCACAAAACATTGTTAATAAGGTGGAAGGCCTAGATACACAGTGCGAGGGATTTGTTCAGGGTTTCCTCTCAGTGACGGAGAACACACAGGACATGAGCCATGTTTTAGCGGTGAGGCCTGAGGGCTGCAGGTTGCAAGGTGGATTCTGTTAAATGTCATGTTGTATTGAGCTGACACAGAGCGATCAAACATCTTACACACTCTCGTTCTGGCTGCACAGCATGCGTGTGTGTGTGTGTGTGCGTGTGCGTGTGTGTGTGTTGTGCTTTACGGCTGTTTTGTGTTTTGTTAATGAAATATAAAAATTATATGTGCCACAGTGAAACTTGGAAACAATCTGTGTGTCTTGAGCTGCAGATAACTCAGGGTAGGGTAGATGATAATCAGATATTGGCCCAAGTGGGGGTGGAGTGAGAGTAAAAGTCCAGGAGAGAAACCCTGTGTGAATTCCCTATCTTATTTCGAGATTAGGTTTTTTGCTGGAGTCAGACATAAATCATGTGTGGAGTGATTGATTGATTCTTGTCACTGACTACAGTAAACCGAATTAAAGGCACTGGGGTTGATGGTTTCAGTAACAACACACAGGGAGAGGGAGAGAGATCGGATAACAGCCCTACCCCCATGAGACCCACGCAGCTGCAAGCCAAATGAAGTTTCAAAATGGCCGCCTATTCCACCCACACGGGTCAATAACAGTTACTTCTTTTTCTCTAGTCCTAAATCAAGCACAGCACCGGTCAGTAGTCTCAGTGAAACCTCTTTTTTCTTTGTGCTCTAGCTGTCAGCATCTTGTATGACATTACCTGCTCAACCCTGTACAGACTGGCTGGTGTACAGAAAGTAACCAACATGGTAGACCCGGGAGAAGCTCTTGTGGTCTGGATAAACCTGAATGCTGTAGATTTCTGAGCAGGGGGGCCAAGAATGTGCTAATTCAAAATCCTGGGAGGTCTGCACAAGCAGTCTCCAGAGGTTTCAGCGGCAAAGTGCAGTGAAGGTATGTCAAGGATCAGTGAGAGACATGGAGGCCGATGACACCGAGAATGCAAGTTTACCGTTAGACTGTGACTGGCAATGACGTATGCACGAATTGGATTATTTTTTTTTTCCTTGAAGGATGCAGGAGTGCATGTAAACAGGGGATGCGTGCTCTGATACAGGCTGAGGCTTGACTCTCCCGACTTCCGGCTGCGAGGGAATCGGTTCTAAGCTTATCTAGCTGCTGCAGGAGCCGTGAGATCCGTTCATCAGATTCTGCCTGAGAATTCTCCTTTGTGAGGGTGGAGAAAATTATGCCTAGTAAGATTTCCATTCCAGTTCAATTTGCTCTCGGCTCCGCTGAGCAGCTGAAGAGAGGCAATCTGGTGGGGTGAGAGCTTCAGAAATGAGGGAATTGGATGCATTTGGGAGGGTGTGCGGCGGCTCGGCACACTAGTGGGACGCTTTCGGGAGGTTATTTACTCTTTAAGGCGTCCAACAAACAAACAAACAAAAACAAGGCTTTTATTTCCTTAGATGTCAATCTAAATATCACCTATATTGTGAACCTCCCTTTCCCACCAGAAAAAAATAATAATAAAATTTAGATTCTATCGTGGTAGACTGGACCATCACTTTCTTTCCAATGAGGAGGAGTCTCAAATCCAGTATTGCACCCTGAGAGCAGTTGTCACTGAGACAAACAGTGCCCGGGACTGAGCTGTCTCCTGCCTCCACTGCTAGCAATGGGGCTTCCCAGCAAAGCTCTGATCGTTATGTAAACGAAGTCAGAAAAGATTTAACTTTTCAACTGTCAGATTGATGATAAACAGCAAGAAAAATCATTACTTATTATATTTTTATTATATATTTAAGCCACTTTCCTGGCATGGGTTTGTTTGCTATTGGGTCTGGGAAAGCTGGGGCGCATAGCAATCTCTCAAACGATTCCTGGGAATCGCTATTTATTGCTATGTGAGTCTAATATTTCACAGCCTTTCTGCCCGGGACTTGTGACTCTCCGCACATATTTTTAATCCACTCTTTCTATCTTCTGGAGGAGAGATCAAAAGATTTTGTGATTTATGCTAACTTAGCAAAGAGCTAGTTAACTGTCTCCCTGTAAAGGTGAATGGTAATTTTTTTTTTCCTCCGGGTCTTTCTTTTGCTGTGCTGCTTGGCACGGTAGATTTCTTATAACATTTGTCAGGATGAATTTATTGGGAGGGATTTATTACCACTAGATATTATCCTGTCATTTGGTCACCTTGCAGTTTGTTTTATTAATAACAAGCACGCAGGCAGTGTCTTCAAAGCCTTTGCATCCTTCCTGGGAGCAGCGTGGCGTCTGCATGGTGGTGGGATAGGGTTGGGTCCATCCTGCAAAGATCACCATTCAACGTCTGACCCTGGCGCCACCCCACACGTGCGGTAACACGGAAGTAAACGGCCCCTCTGGTTCACCTTTCTCAAATCTGCTTCTAGCCAAGCCTGGCAGGGTCAAGGCTTCCTCTCCGGCTGGGCCACAGCATTTGTTCTTTTTTATCGTCCCCACACAGGCACCGATGGGTCTTTAGCTGCAGTGGGTTCCTGAAGCTGCAGTTTTCATTGTGATAACCTGACCTCCGGAGGCCTTGCCCTTCAGTCTGTTTAATGAAGCGCTGAGCTAGAAAGGGTCTTTGTTCTCTCATTGCTCTCTCCACACCGTTTTACCATGCACCCGATAAAGGGCTTCTGTGGGATTTGTCTAAAAGAAGTGCATTTTGAAGAATTACAGGATGCCTGGGAGAACAATATCCTCAAAGATGTGGGGTAAATGTTTCGATTGTTGAATTAGAAAGTGCAAGGTGTGGTGAGATGTTAGGACACAACCTTCGCAATTTTCAAAATGTGGGATTTTAATATTCTCATAAAAAGAAAGTCACCAGGATAGATTTACTGGAGGTACTTCATGTTTGAATTAGAAACACAGAGTCTGAGGGTGGTTAGGACTCCTGCTCAGACATGGGAGATGAATACGAACCCCAGAGACCGAACCCCAGAGACCGAGTGAAGAGAGCTCTAGATCCTGCATAGCTCTCTGGAAAGCCTGTGGATCACGCGGGAAGCGACTCCTTATGAGGACCACAGACTGCCTGCCCGTGGGCAGGATAGTTTGAAATGTTTCTTAGTGTGTTCAGTGAAAGAGTAGGTTCCCAACCAACATACCCAGAGACTGTCCTCTGGCGTCCTGCAAGCACCTGGAAGAAACATTTAAAGGAGAAACTAGCTCAACCAAGCTTGAGGACCTGAGGTAGGAACAGGATACCAAGTTTTGCCATCATTAAAGCACCGCCCCACCCGCACCCCGCAGGCGCATGCGTGCACACGCCCAGAAAGACACTGCAGAGACCGAGTCTGTAATCTCCCAGGGTCAGAAGCACCTAACTGAACATATAGGGGGGCGCCCCTGCCACAGGGTGTGAAAGATGGATTCGTTTTAAACTACTTTAAGGGTAGATACAACTCAGACTTGGATATTTGAGGGAAGGGCATCAAATCCATAGAATTTTTCTTTTAGAATTTAACCACCCAGATAATGTTAGCAAATTCTATAATATCTCACCAAACATAACCAGGTTGACCCTGATAATGCCAGAGTTATATCCTAAGCTGTATAGTTTTGGTCACACGCGTATGGCTCATTAGACCACTTGACATCCATCATGCCGAGGTTATTGGATGAAGCTGTCACCAAAGTCAGTTGTAAAGGCTGCATATTGAAGCTGGGTCTTCCTGGGATACGGGACATTACCTTATATTATCAGCAGATGCGGGAGGAAGAAGGAAGCATCAGTGTGCTCTTAGGGAGCCATGACAGACAGCAATGGTGGCATTGTAAACTGACTGTGACGTACTGGGCACAGACACTGGATAATCAGAAGGCTTAAAAATGACCAGGGCATGTCTGGTGCTGTCCATGTGGGAGGACAACCTCACTGGGTCAGGTATTAAAACTGGGGTTTGAGAGTAAGATAATTGACCTGACTCCGTCTTGGCTAGGCTTTTTTAAAAACCTGCAGAGGAACTGGCAGAATGTGATGTAACCTGGCAGGTTCCTGCTGACCCCAGAAGATTCTCTGGAGGAGCAGACGATGAGCAAAGCAGAAACGCACAGCTGCTCTGAGTGCAGAGAGAAAGGGACTACTCGGCCACAAACGGGACACGTGTAATGTATCCTTCCCCAAGAGCAGGGACGACTGAGGGAGAGGTGGGAAGAAGTGTGAGCTAGAGATCAAGGGGACTGGAGCTACATAATGTCTTCTGTGTACCACGGGGCCACTGCCCTCAAGAGTATGATCAAGCAATTACTAAAGATGGCATATCAGAATATAATGTGACATAATAGAACACTGCTCACCCCGAGATAAAGGAGAGATCATGGAATTTGCAACAATGTCGGCGAGTATGAGGAGAATAAGCTAAGAGAAATAAGCCAGACAGGGTCGTGTGTGTGTGTGTGTGTGTGTGTGTGTGTGTGTGTGTGTGTGTGTGTGTGTGTGTGTGTGTGTGTGTGTGTGTGTGTGTGTGTGTGTGTGTGTGTGTGTGTGTGTGTGTATGTGTGTGTGTGTGTGTGTGTGTGTGTGTGTGTGTATGTGTGTGTGTGTGTGTGTGTGTGTGTGTGTGTGTGTGTGTGTGTGTGTGTGTGTGTGTGTGTGTGTGTGTGTGTGTGTGTGTGTGTGTGTGTGTATGTGTGTGTGTGTGTGTGTGTATGTGTGTGTGTGTGTGTGTGTGTGTGTGTGTGTGTGTGTGTGTGTGTGTGTGTGTGTGTGTGTGTGTGTGTGTATGTGTGTGTATGTGTGTATGTATGTGTGTATGTATGTGTGTATGTATGTGTGTGTATGTGTGTATGTGTGTGTATGTGTGTATGTGTGTATGTGTGTGTGTGTGTGTGTGTGTGTTTGTGTGTGGATGTGTGGTGTATGTGTGTGTATGTGTGTGTGTATATGTGTGTGTGTGTGTTACTACATACACAAAAGTCAAGCAAGGATGCTGTGTGCCCTGTTCACTTGCTCTCTCCATCTCTCTCCCTCTCTTCCTCTTTCCCTCTTTCCCCCCTTTCCCTTCCCCCTCCCCCTCTCTCTCCCTCCCATTACCATGTTTCAGCCTGGCTGGCTGTCCATCAACCTCAGTAACATTCTTTTTTTTTTTTTTAAATTCTTTTTTTCGGAGCTTTTTCGGAGGGCCTTGCGCTTCCTAGGCAAGCACTCTACCACTGAGCCAAATCCCCACCCCCCCTCAGTAACATTCTTAATTTTCAATGTCCCCCCATCAAATGCCAGGATTTCGGGTTTATATGGCTGTGCCTTACATTTTTACATGGGTAGTAGCATCTACATGAAGAACCTCAAATGCATGCGAAAAGTGTCCTTGCAGTATGAATATACCTCTGGTTTGGCAAAAAAAAACCTTACTCTTTTTCTTTTTTTTTTTAAACTATTACTTTTTATGGTCTCCTTTTTCTGAGTCCTCCTTTTTTTTTTAATCTCCGTCTTTCTTTTGAACAGGAACATTTCTTGGTTTAAAATTTTGAGATGTGTGGGTGGCCCCATTCCTCAACTGAGGTTCTACCAGCACCTGACCAATACGGATGCAGATACTTACAGCTAACCCTAGGACTGAGCCTGGGGACCCCCATGGCAGAGCTAGAGGGAGAACTGAAGGAGCTAAAGGGGTTGCAACCCCCTGAGAAGAACAACATTAACTAACTGGATCACCCGGAACTCCCAGGGACTAAAACCAACAACCAAAGAGCACACACGGAGGAGCCAGGACTCCAAGTACGTAAGTAGCAGAGTGCCCTATCTAACATCAATGGAGGGGCAGGAGGCTGGATGCCCCAGACTAGGGGGATGCTAGGGGGGTGAAGTGGGAGTGGGTGAATGGGTGGAAGAGCACCCTGGTAGAGGCAAAACGGAGGGAGATGGGGAGAGATGGGATGGGAGTGTTAACGGAAGGGTAACCTGGAAGGGGGATATCATTTGAAATGTAAATGAATAAAATGATTAATAAAAGTTAAATAAAAATAATCCAGGAGGAGGCTGGGCTGCCGCACTCGTGAGAACACTCATTCACTGTGGTCGCTTGTCTCGTGACCTCCCAGGCAGATGGAGTTCTTCTGTAAGAACTCCATCACTCCACTCTCACTGCCGTCCGCCCCTTATTGAGTTGTCGGTAAGTGTTTTTCAATAAGCAAAAGGCATAGTGCCACGTCCCACATGACATCTTCTTCCCTACGTTCCTTTCAAAGTATCCATTTAAAAAGCTCTACGATCTTATGGCTGGCTCATAGAGTGTAAATAAATAATCCATTCTGCTGCAGGTGACAGATTAATTTTTCTTTTGAAAATTCCCATGGTACCCTTCCCTTTGTGATGACTCCCCACGGGTTTCTTACTACTGTTGTTAGATCGGTGGTTCTTCACGGGGGTTATCTTCTTTCCAAAGGGACCCTTGGCACTATCCGGAGATATTTCTGATTTCAATACCCTTTTTGTGGGGAGGGTGGCTATTTCTTTCATGTGTAGAAGCCGGGAGGTTGATAAACACCCAGAACATCTGTAGCAGCACCCTCACTTCAAAACATTTCCTGGCCCCACATCCCTGTGGTCCCCGATTCCAAATCCCCCTTGGCTTTCAGAGCCTCTCATCAAACACTCACGCTCTATACAGCACAGCCCTTCAAAACCTGTCCCTGGCACCCTCATTACATATCATCGTCCCTTGCCAATTGCCAATTGCAGCAATGTGCAGGACCAGAATTAAACATTTTTCAAAGCAATTTATTAGACATAAAATCTTTATTCTTCTAAATGTTTGTGAAGAATCCGATCCAAGGTGCAGCTTCGGGCTTTTGCAAGTATTCCACATCCAAACCAGAGGCACTGGGCTTTCAGACAGAACTGGACTCCCTGAAGGAGGGAGACTTTATCAGTCATGGTGAGGAGGCCAACAGAGCACCAGCTCTCCTCACTGCTGATAAAGCAGCCCTTTGTCTTTCTTCCCAGCATGCTGCGCTCTGGGTGCGAAAGTTCAGCGTGGAGGCGCTTCTGCCCTTCAATCTCAGGTCACTCACATTAGAGTGAGCGGCTTGAATGAGGTAGGAAAGGTCGATGCCCCTTTGCAGGCAGTGTATATGGCTAGCCCACAGGGAACCACCACAGAGGCCAGACACAGCTTCAGAGCTTTTCCCGGTATGGACTCAGGGACTGTGTTGTCAGTAGCCAACTATTTGTAAACTGCCAAGTCATTTACTGGCTCGACTGTAGTTCTAACGCCCTCATTCCAGGCTTCTGAGCAGAGAGTCCCCTTCATCAGGTAGATCAGCATTTCACAGCGGCAATCCCAATAACTCCATCAGGGCGCCATATTGCCTAGAAGGTGGATGTAAACAGTGGCTTCTAGCGGTCACGTGATTCCACTAAATTACTGGCACTATAGTGCACACCGGTAGAGACAGACTGCCCTGCCTGTGGCTGCATCTCATCAGTCTTCAAAAGAGAAAGAAAACAGCCGTAACTTCCAGAGGATGTGGCAACAGGGCTCCCTCCAGAAGCTCCCCAAAGGATGGATTCCTAAGAACAGCACTCTTCATGCTGCACAGTCTCCATGGAGAAGGTGCAGAGGAGACTCGCTGATCCTTGCTGTGACATGGCATTCTGGAAAGAGACAAACCACCCCTACAGAGCTTGTAAAAATCCCGGCAGGTGGGTGCATTCAGCTTCCTTTCTCCTCCCGGTTCCAGAAGTACACAGCACAGGTGCCTGGGTGTTGGTGATCATGACTTCGACCTCAGAGCACAGGTAGTGTAGAGAGGATGTGCACGGCTGTCCGCTAGCCTGCACCTCCCTGGAAGGAATTTGGAGGGAGACACATGAGAAAAGCTGAGGTCTCTGGGTTTCCTGCCTGGAAGCTTGGTATTTTTCTGTTTATTAGAAGTAAGCGTTGAAGGGGCTAGATCAATAGGAGACCAAGGAACAATTACGTAGTCCAAGCTCTTTTAAGGGAGAGGAATGCTCTCCTAAGATCCAAATAGATATAATTTCAATAAGCAACCCACCTCTACGAGCCTTAGGAACATGAACCAAAGCAAAATTTTAGGAGCATAAATAATTAATTTTCCCAAATTACACACTTAGCAAGTCCCCAAGTCCTCAAGCTGAGTTATTTACACGTGGTAAATATGTTATTTCTCTCATCTGAAGGCTGAATGCACTATGTACGTTACCATGTCCTGATTGACATGTTTGTACATACTTTAGTGTGTGTGTGTGTGTGATTTGTGTGGGAACAAGTGACTATGTGCTTGTGTAAGCCAGAAGAGGGTGTTGAGTGTGGACCATCCTCTGCCTATTTCTCTCTCTCACTCCCCCATCCATGTGTGTGTGTGTGTGTGTGTGTGTGTGTGTGTGTGTGTGTGTGTCATAGGATATATATGGAGGTCAAAGGGCAGCCTGCAGGAATCCCTTCTCTCCTTCTATCATGTGGGATCTAGGAAGCAAACTCTGAGAGCAAGCACCTTTATCTGTGAACCATCTCACTGGACTCAGCCTATTCCTTGATAGGCAATGTCTCCTCCTCACCCTGACGTTCACGTTTGTCTCAACTATGCTGGAAGCCAGCAAGCCACACAATCCTCCTGTCTCTAGATGCTCAGCTTCTTAGGTGTGTCCTATCTGAACTGCAGTCCTTCGCAAGGGCTGTTAGCAACTGAGTCATCTCTCCAGCCCATGAGCTGGGGAGTACTACAGTCACATATTTGGGTCATAGAATCTCTTCCTATAGGTTAATATTCTGGTTGCATCTTTGGTAATTCATAATAGTTCACCTTCATATCTCTACTCTCTGTTTTTCTCAGTTTTGACTGACATGTTCTTTTCCCTAGGGTGTCACCTGGACTTAGATGATTCTCACCCCAACTTAACTGTTAATGGATGGTTTCTGAAGGGCTTGACTTACCTGTAATCTGCAGGGTCGTGATGTATGGGCCCCATACAATGCATGGTGGACTATCTTCCCAGAGAGCTCTTGCTCTCTGTTGGTGTGTAGCTACCAACCACCAGACAATTCTTTGAACATAGAGGGGAAGCCCAAGGCACGATTCTGCCCCTGATCTCCCAGATGCTAAACATGAAATCCCTCTCCCCTGTTTCTCATAGAATTAACTAATTTGATCAAATTATATAGGTCTTAAAAAAATCACCAAGAATTCTCTTCTGTTCACTACCCAGTAAACAAGCCTGGGCATTTTAATGAATTTTAGTATATCTGTGTGGCTGGATTTCCCTCTTTGCATTCAGGAATGGGCATGGTGTTAATGTTGAGAAGTTAGGACCAGACCTTGACAGCCTCAGGGTCTCGTCCCACAGAACTCTACATCAAGGACTCTCAATTGTTTTTCTAATGAGAACATTATTGGCTTTCTTTTTCACAACAGTTAAGTTTTTGAAAAACTGTCTCCTAAAGCAGTGCATACAGAAACCTTATCCTTACCAAGAACTGCTCAGGGGCTCTCATCTATCAGCTTCCATCACAGGCTTTTACAGCGGAGAGGGGAGGCTGGGATGAGCAGAGGGAGAGCGAGAACAAGGTAAGGAGAGTCACCTAATTCCATCCATGTTGGACTATTTCATAGCTGTTGCTGTTGGGTAATTACTTGAGGTTATTTTTTTCTCAATATATTGTTGAATTAAACTAATTTCTCACATGTGTTTCTAAATAGCCAGAAGCTCAAATAAGCAAAGACAGATGCAATGCACAGTTCCACAACCACAGCACACCGTGTGTTTTCACGGGAAAATGGTGCCCAGAGATTCGATGTGCAAGTCTGAAGAGCCTCACCGTATGCAAGGTCTGTTCCAGCGA
The DNA here is from genome assembly GCF_011064425.1 of Rattus rattus. Taxonomy (NCBI): domain Eukaryota; kingdom Metazoa; phylum Chordata; class Mammalia; order Rodentia; family Muridae; genus Rattus; species Rattus rattus. The sequence continues at coordinate 74,634,267 of NC_046166.1, forward strand.
AAAGCAAATTTCCAGAAGCTTGTCAATGGCCCCGAGCACCAGTGAGGCAATAAACATCAACGCAAAAAGCAACACAAGGCAAGGAATCCTCTGAAGGAGTATGACTCTATTAATAGCACCAATTAGAGAGTTTTACATGAGATAGGACAGAATTCTAGGTGGTTTGCTAATTAAATATATCAATCTTTTGGTTTGAAAACTACTAAAAATAGCACGGAATAACCCCTTCCAGTTCGCTGACTTTCTGAAAGTCAATGCAGGTGGTGATAATTTTGGACAAATAAAACCTTCATTGAGCCTAAGAAATTGGACATTATTCTTCCCTAAAACTTATTCACCCACTGCAGCTAAATTACATGATTTAATCTCTTCTTTTTCCAGAATCACATCTGTCTTCTCTTTATTTGATGGCATATTGTTAAATTTGACACTTAAATACTTCCGTATATCAAAGGTATGTGAATGCCCCAGCACCTAGCTCTAATAAATAAAAATGCATTTGTAATTTTCTAATAGAAACTTTATCTATGAGAAAAGAAAATGTGTGTGGAGAAAATGGAGAAACGCCGGTCCTTGGTGAAGTGAAGAACAGAGAACTAGACACTTGAGCATCCCTTTCCCTGATAATCATTCATGCTCTTGAATATTAGAATATCTCACTTTCAAGTTTATTTCCTTGGCAGGAAATAAATATTTAATAAAGTTGGTCGATGCTGGGACTGACTGGGAAATCGTGCCGATAAATTTTGAAAAACCAGCTAACGGCAGAGCATTGAGAAAAAAACCAATGTCACTTCATCATGGCAGGAATGAAAACACATTTTCCATCTTTCGTGTCTTTGACCACCCTTTCTTGAACTCGACACATCTAAAATGTGTGGCTTGACGAAAGTAATTAAAGGGTGGACATTTTGAGCTATGTTCATGTTTGCCACCAGACCTTGTCTCCCTACCACTTCACTAATTTAAATAATCTGAAAGTTACTCAGGTATAGTAACTTTGAAAAGTAGTCCGAGTTAAGTAGCCCTATCCCGGTGAATTTAATTTGTCAAGTAAAATAAGATTGGAGACCCGCTCTTTCCACCAGACCCTGAAACAACAAAGGACATCAGTACTGGACCCCAGGACCAGCCTCTTAGGGAGTGTGCTTCTGTGAGTCACCCGGTCACATTCAGGCAGTTTCTGGGCTCCTGTTCATTCAAGGAAATGGAGAAAAAATGCTTCATAGTCCTTGAAATAACATCTGTAGGTCATTGATAAAACATTATCAGAGGTTGTGTATAAAGTACTATGGGCATCTTTATGGTTTCTCCAAAGGACAGAATGAATACGGTATATGCAAAATACACAAGTGTTATGTGTAGATAAGACTACATATAGATGTATATAACACACATGTTATTGACATACAACTGTGGGGGCTAAGCCCCAGGCATGAGAACTGATAGTCTGAGTTCTAGCCCAAGTTCCCATCTGAGTCTGAAGCTTCAGACTCATTGGTTCCCTCAGCTTAAAGACCGTCAAAGAGAAAAGATCCCTGTGTTCAGCCTTTTACTGCATGGGGTTCCGCAACAAAAGCATGGGGAACCAAGAGTTCCTCCTCTTCTTTCTCTTGGAGACAAAGTCTCATTATCTATCCATGGTTGGCCTGGAACTTAGGGAGATCTGCTTCATTCTGCCTCCTAAGGGCCTAGTCAATAAAGAGCTAGTCTACCCTCAGCCTGTTCAGTGACCCTCTCATTCCTACATACCATTCCAGTCATGCTTGAGAGTATTATCTAACCAGATACTCGAGTACACCTCGACCCAGTCACCTTAGCATAGAAAAGTGATCACCATGCCCAGCAAAATGTCCACAGTGCATTTGTAGTCTCCTGTCTTCTTTTGCATTCTCAGCTTGTAGTTATTTTGGACAACAATACTACTCAACTATTCCGATATCCAAATGAGTTATATTTTCTCTTCAGTACAGACGTAGAGGCTTGGGGCATGCCTCAGTTGCTAAGAGCACTGGCTGTTCTTCCAGAGAACCTAGCTCCAAGTCCCACCACCCTCATGGTAGCTCTCAACAATCTGTAACTCTCCGAGGGGATCTAATCTACTCTCTAGCTGCTGAAGGCACCAGGCATGCACATGGTACAGAGACATACATGTAGACAAATCCCTCATACTTATAAAAAAAAAAAAAGAAAACCCTATGATATCTATGATAGCATCTATGATATCTCAGAACTACCTGGGCACATGTATTACAAGAAAACCAACTACTTTTCTCTACCATCCCTGGAAGTCTTGGTTTCTTTACCATCACCACCACACACTGGCCAGCAGGGAATCCTCTCACTATTCTTGGATGATATTAGAAGACAGGGTGGATACTCCTTTGTAAATGTGCCTTAAGGAGAGAAAATCTTATTCAGAGGCTTTCTGATCCAAAGTCCCTGGCTGGAACAGACCACATGACTTTAAGAAGCAGTCAGAAAGGGTGGGATGTGGAAGGTTTGATTGCCCATCATCCCAGAAGAGGAGGCATCTGTGCAGATCTATCCACTTAGTAATCCCATCACAGTGTTTTCCTTGGCGACCACCATCCCACCACACAAGAGAGCTGTGGAACTTTGCCCTCTCTCTGGCTCAGAGCTTGGCTCCATCATGGTCCTGAGTCCCTCAAAACATGCGCTATGTTAAAGGAGAGTGTTACTGCCAGACGTCGTGCTTATGACTTCCTTCTGTAGTAGTTGTGATTATCTCAGGTACTGTGGATATGCATATAAAACACATAAATACATGCAACGGCCAGTGTGTAGGTGAGGGCGAGAGAGACACAGGAAAGATGTAGACTGTCCTCAGTCCCTCGGTTCAATGATGGGGTTTTCCTCCTTGATTCATCGTAGCCTCCCCAACGTCTAACCCAAGGCGCAGCATCCAGTAGATGCTTAATAAGTGTTCACTGAATAATAAACGGACGTGAGCAAATGAGTAGAATATGTACTTGTGAAACAGAAGGAAAATGACAGGAGGGGAAAGGCATCGGGGAAACCGACTGATCCTTCCCTGAGTGTTTTATAAACAACTCTTGTCAGAGAATAGTTTTAAGAGAGAAAAACCGAGACTCTACCTTGAACTCAGTGTCAGCTTTTGAATTATCCAGCCATTTCTTTGTATTTCTCTTTCAAAATAGTCCACCCTGCTCTCAGGGATTTAACAACAAAGTAAGACTTACTCGATTGTAAGTTTCCCTCAGAATAAATTCTCGTAAGCTAAAGAAATCATTCCAGTGGCTTTAGATTGCTTACGTTCCTTTGAATCATACACTTGACCCCTTGAAGGGACCTGTTATAAAGACAGCAAGCCATACTTTGCACCCAGACGGTCATGTCCTCTCAGAAACACACTTTTCTGGAAAGAGTCGGCAATGTGGCCACTTGCTCAGTAAGAAGCCTTGTGAGGTTCTGATGTCTGGTGGGGTTTGAGACAGGTTTGAGCTTTAGTTTCCAAAGAATATACATGAGGGTGGCACCTCAGCTGTGTTCATGTTACAACAAAGACTTACTGTTTGGTCATTTGGATGAGCAGGATGAGCAGCACTCCTAGCCCACACAGCACCACACGTGCAGTGGCCCACTCACCACGAATATTAGTCACAGCTGAAGCTCACTGTAAAGGGAAACAACTGAAGAATTTCAATTGTGAGGCTTTCAATTGTACATCTTCTTAAACAAGCAACAAAACACAAAACCACTCAAACATTTAAGGTTCTACACACACACAAACAACAAGTGACAAAAAAAAAAGTACTTCATTAATTCTTAGAGGCATCTGGCGGGCAGCAATTGCTTTGCAGTTTAAGATGAGGAAATCAAACAGACAACTGCTGCTGCACGAGACAGCTACGCTGGGTATGGATGGGAGCCACATGGAATCTAGGCATTATTTTCTGCTCAGTTGTTTTGTTAGTTGGTTTGGTTCTTGAGATAGGCTCTTGATTTACAGCCCTGGCTAATCCTTTGATGATCATCCTACAACAGTGATCCAACTGCTACACTCACAAGCCTGATCTACAACACCTGCTTATACTGTTTTTGAAGAAGGTGGAATGTCTGACTCCTTGTGTCACACAACATATCACCACGAATGCCTAGGGTAATTTTGAGTAGACTCCTTCAGTCATATCAAGGGTTAAGCATGTTGTGTCCAGTGAATACATGGAGAAGCCAGAGGGCATCACACATGAATGAAACACTGGCATGCTTGGAACAACAATTGCATTGAGACACAGATGCTTGCACGTGGCCCAACGTAAAGACCAGTAATAGCTTTGAGGGTCATCAGAAAGAGGAAAGCCATTTCCCAACACAGGAATTACAGCTTTGAGAGCATCAAAAGCTTTACTTGAAGAACCAGACTCCTACTTTCGAACCCCTAGAGACCTACTGTCACCAGAACCAAGTGGGGACAGGCTGCCTGTTGTATGATTTATTCAATTCAGGAGCTGGTACAGCATGAGATGAAAACCTCATGACTTTCTCTTCAAAATCAGAGAGCTGGGAGCTGCATACATACACTGTGTTTAAGGTTTCCCGAGGGGGTCGAAGAGGGGGAATGAGACAAAAGCATCCCGTTGAGCACCTCTGGTTCTGATACTTGAACATGAGGGTTCCTGGTGTGACTTTCATAGAATATCAAACGCAGCATAGCATGGCTGCTGTGCGTCCGAGTGGTGCCACAGGACCCACCTCAACGCAGGAAGGAAGGCTCATGTCATAGGCTCTTTTCCATGACCCTTCACCTTGACCTCTGCCCACTGCCAGTGGGACAAAGAACACTTTCTCAGCATGACAGGGTGCTATTTGCTGCTTCCTGTATTCCATTGCTTCATCCCAGCCGGTGTTCCACTTTCAGTGTGGGTAAGCACTTAACGCTTCGAATGAGAATGGAGACATTTGCTATTTAAAGCAGTCTTCTTTCAATTAGAATTTCTTTATGCTCCAGTCTCCCAGTTTATGAATCCTTATGATGGATACAGCTTCTTTTCGATAATTCCTTGGGATGAGTGAATACCCCCAATGTTTACTTAGCAAGGATGTCAATGAATTATGAATGGAGGCGGCCGTTCCGATGGACAGGCACACTAATTAATAAAGCCAGTTCGCTACAGCTTTCTAAAATGCATGAGCAGCACCAGGGCTTTGTAGCAATGTAGCTGATGCAGGTAACAGATTTTAACAGTGTGGCTGGGAAAAGAACAAGTCAAAGAGGAGGTGAGCTGGGTGGACCCAGGACAACCCATTTTGTTTCTAAAAGCCTCTTCTGGTCCCACTTGGCTCTGGTGACAGTGGGTCTCTCGGGGTTGGCAAGTAGAGGTCTGGTTCTTCAAGCAAAGTCTTTGATGCTCTCAAAGGACCATAAGGGACCAGATAACTGTGCTTACATAAAGAAGTATTTCTCTATACCCGGTAGTTTAACCCCTAATCATTCACTGAGAATCTCTTGGTGGAATATTCCTCGAGGCATGCTCTTAGAAGGTAAATATTCTCCAGCTACAAACGAAGTCAATAAGTAGCCATGCCTTTGATAAAAGATCCAAATACTTCTATGGTTTGGTAGACCAGATGTTTGCAAGCCCTGGGCTACAGGCTTTGGATCAAGGCAGGTATCACGGACACCATGTTAAAATTAAGACACTGATTCTGATCTCACAAGGCTTTTTGGGTTCGGCTCCAGTTATCAACGCAGCCTCTGTGTTCATCAGGCTTTGATGAATTTTAATATTTAAAATATTTCCTTCTACGCGTCTCTGTCCTGCCTCAGAACATGAGAGTTCCTGGAATATCATTTACATTTTACCTGTAATTGTTCTGGGGGTGCCATAACCACTTCCCTCCCTGATTTGTTTCTTTTTTATATTTATTTATGTATTTTTATTGGGTATTTTGTGTATTTACATTTCAAATGTTATCCCCTTTCCCCTCCTCTTCCATTGCCCCTCCCCCTTCTTCTATAAAGATACTCCCCCTCCCGCCCACCCACTCCCACTTCAACACCCTGTTGTTTTCATACAATGGGGAAAGGAGCCTTCACAGGACCAAGGGCTTTTCCTATTGATGTCATACAATGCCACCCTCTGCTACACATGCAGTTGGAGCCATGGGTCCCTACATGTGTACTCTTTGGTTCTTAAAGAATGAGTGGAGGGTGGGACACCAACCATGATGCCTGATGTAGCAGGAGCAGAAGGCAAAGACAGAGTCCCAGCAGTATTAGGGCATTTATTTTGCTGATTTAGTGAGCACAATCCCATTGGTAACTGTTTTAGGATCACTGAGTGCTGATAATCACTTCAAATTCATAACACCCATTCTCGGCTAAGTATAATACATCCACCTGCTCTGAGCAGAGCAAAGAGTGCCTCTTTGTTCTGTAGATGGCTCCAGATTTCTGTTTTCCTGGGTGTACCCACTGCAGAGTTTGGGCCTTTTGAACATGAGCCACACTGCTGACATGGCGAGATGCTGTTACTGTTATGTATATGCATCATGAACCAAAGGAGGAGCGTTGGCAGATATCAATAAGGTCCCTAACTCTGTTGACCTTAAGTTAATCAAAAGATTATTGTAGGTGGTTTTGGCCTTAAACCTCATCAGAGGAACAATTTAAAAGAGTCAAAAGGTTTGAGCTTCAAAGCAAAAGAGGAGGTGACAGATCTGGAAATTGGAGAAGGCCATAGACTGGTAACCCCCAAGAATTGAGGGGGCCCAGTCCTATAACTGTGCAGGACAGTACTGAAACCTAACAATGAATCTGAGAAGGAAAGACAAGCTTCCAATGTCACAGGCTGAACCCAAACCCTGTCTCTCATACCTTCTTGGGAACTTGAGAAGAGGCTCAACTAAATGTTGTTTATACTTAAACGCTGAAAATTATGGCATTTAGGGGTTCAGTGTGCGGCAGTTTTTGTTTTTGTTGTTTTTGTTCTTTTTTAACCAGGCAGTAGGTAGCTATTATGCTAGATCTCTGGGTAACACACAGGTTATCCACAGGAAATTTACATGTAAAGATGTAGAAAGAACTCATAGAAAATGCATCTAGCAAGCCTTAATTAGCCAAATTATAGGCGATTTCACAGATGGAAATCTTGCATTGATGCAAACATGGAAATCTAATTACAGAAATGGGCTCAAGTTTGATCCACCAAATACTTGATTTGTAAATGCAGCATGCCAGTGAGTAGCCTACATTATTAGGCATTTCGTAAAGGACTCTGAAAGGTGGCCGGACTCAGGGGACACTGAAGACTATTTGAATGTTTGGTAGGAACTTGGTTAGGATATGTCTGGGAAGGCCAGGTATGGAAGAGTAAGAATCTTTTCTTGTCAGTCACTGACAAGTCGGTGTGGCCTGACCCCAGTGAGGAGCATCCTCTGAGGGTGCTGATTTGAATCTGACTTAAAGACTTACCACACGATGTTGACCAGTTGCTGTCATCCTAGGGAATCCACAGCTGGACAGCTGAGCTTTTAATACAGAACTCTGAGGAATCCCTACCCTCAGTACGGTAAGCTGCTCTACTGGTTGGAAGCATGGTTCTTCCCTCAAGATCAGTGGCTCCCCTCCCTTTCCACCCATGGCTTGGGAAGAGGCCTGATACATAAAGCTTCAGGTAGACTGATGTTGGGAGCTCTGTTGATGCCTTAGTTTGGTCACAAGTTGAGCATATGCAAGTTTCATGTTCTCTCAATGGCTTCAAAGTAAACGGGGTTTAAAGAATTCTCCAAACCCCATTTGTGACCTCAAGTCGGGGATATTTGTAATTACATTCCTATAGCTCACAAAACCATGACTGTACAGGGTGCATTTGATCTTGTGATGGCCCTTGTTAGGGAGATTACCATTCCCTTTGAGGCTCTCCTGGTGGCCCAGATGTCTGTTGTGTGAACTGTGAAGTCCTGTCTCCTTTGCTTTTAGTGATGTGAAAAGTCCTTTTAGATGCATACTAGTCCACAAGTACACATCAGAGACAGATTCCACAGGACTCAATAGAGTGCAAGCCTTCTTACTCAAGATGATGTCTGACACTAATGGTGGATCTCAGGCATTGGTGAGCAAGGCCAAGCAGTGGCAGGGGAAGAGCATGCCTGAACAGCATGTAATTTTCAATTATGATGTTTTAAACTTTCCTTTAAAATGAGTTAGTGATTTCTCAAGATAAGCGTAATAATTATGCATCTTGTTCCATGAAAGTATAAATTCGGATACTTCCTTAAGATCTGCCCTGATCCGTGTGTATATACTACATTGACATCATGCAGGAGGAATGCTCACTACCTAGGCAGCCGTTCCATCTTCTGCGGGCAAGAGCTCTTGAGTAGTTTCACAGCCAAGTCCTGCTCTGAGTCAGAGGTTAGATCCATACCTGCATGATCCTGTCTTTCTGAGGCTATTAATGCAAATGATGCAGGGCATAAATGGCTTTGGCTTAGGAAGAAAGTAAATAAACGAGCCCAAAGAAGACTGAGAGTGGCCGAGGGCAGGCAGGCCACCTCCTCACTGTGGAGGCGGTGCTGGGATCAAGCCACGGATACCAAGTGGGAGCTGGCCATACAAAGATCTTAGAAAAAACATTCCAGGAAGAGGATGAAAATCGTGTCTGCTCTGGAGCATCTCCAACCTCTTCAAGAGCCAGAGAGAAGCAGGCTGATGTGGTTAGAGCAGCATGAAAGAAAGAGCTTGTGGAGAAGAGATGGGAAATGGCCGTGTGTCCAGTCCAAGTTGAGGACTAGAGACTGGGGGGAGATGTGAGGACAGTGATCTCCCCCAAGAACGTCAGCACTGAAGTGATAAGAAACTTCTTACTTGGTACCCCAGGCCCATGGAAGAACCTTTTTATGAACACTTGCTGATAACTAAATGACACAAACATGGTGGGAATCCCAGGGGTGTTTTGGTGCATTAAACCAGAAATGGGTGCTTGAAATGCAGTAGACATGAGCTCTGAAATGTGCTGAGGCCCACCTGCAAGTCCAACATGCTGTAACAGACAGCCCCCAGCTTCAACATGCTGTGACTACCTCACACATACAGCCAGGTCCCCAACGTTAAACAACTCAACCTAAGGTTTTTACATTGTGTGCTGGTTCGAAGTTGGCACACACTCCGTAGAAATTACACAAGGAAGTTGAAATTTTCATCTTTGTAAGTTAATGATATAAAGTCCTGCACTATATCACAGTACGTAACCAACAATCATGAGTATTGGGAGCCTGTATATAGCAGGTTAGACCAAGCTGTAGGATCTGATAAACTAAAATGCATCTAGACTTTTTATTACCCATTTTTTCAGAGGCTACTGGGACATGCATATCAAGAAGGCACATGTGGAACTTAGAAGAAAACTTGTAGGAGTTTGTTTTCTCCATCTACCATGAGTCCTGAGAATCAAACCCAGGACATCAGACTTAGCAGCAAGACTTTGTTGGCCTCTTGTTGGCCTTAAAACTCATTTGACTTGATGACTTGAAGTAACAGGTTTGATGTAACTTGACTCCACTGTAACCTGTGAAACATTTGTTTTAACTAATTTACCTACCGACAATGATATTTTATTATTCCACTTAATGGATAAAAGAGCTAAGACACAGGGGCCAAGTTTCAGAGTACCATGTAGCATTGGATAAGACTTTAGGGCATCCTAACCTTTCTTAGTCAGGGTTTCTATTCCTGCACATAGCATCATGACCAAGAAGCAAGTTGGGGAGGAAAGGGTTTGTTCAGCTTACACTTCCACGTTGCTGTTCATCACCAAAGGAAGTCATGACAGGAGCTCAAGCAGGGGAGGAACTTGGAGGCAGGAGATAATTCAGAGGCCATGGAGGATGTTACTTACTGTCTTGCTTCCCCTGGCTTGCTCAGCTTTCTCTCTTCTAGAACCCAGGACTACCAGCCTAGGAATGACACCACCCACAAGGGGCCCTTCCATACTTGATCACTAAGTCCGAAAACGCCATACAGCTGGGGTCTCACGGAGGCATTTCCTCAAGGGAGGCTCCTTTCTCTGTGATAACTCCAGCTTGTGTCGAGTTGACACACAGAACCAGCCAGTACATAAGCCTCTCTCCTACTACAATCTCTCCAGTGACCCCACAGACAGTAAGTATTGCAGTGTCAAGCTGAGGAGTATGGTTGGAGCAGGAGATGACAAAGGAGGTCTCCTGAAGAGGGAAATGGATTTACCCAAGAAGGGTGAGATTAAAAAGAAGAAAATAAAAGAAAGGAGAAAGGAAATGAAGATGTAGGCATCACCAGAAGCGTCTCAAAGCATGGATGCAGAGCGTCCGAGAGACGACAGAGGACCTTGGCTCTCCTTGCATTAGTGAGCATTGTTCATGCGTTTTGTTTAATGAACACTTGCTTTATTTATCCTATTTTCAAGAGGAAAGAAATGAGCTTCTGCAAGTTCCAATAGCTTGACCAAAGCCAGATGGCGAGTGACCAGCAGAGCTAGATTTTCAAGCCCTTGGGGAGTCTTTTTTCCCTGGCCCTGGCTGAAGGAAACTGGAATGGTTTATTTTTCATAGGAAATTAGAGACACCAGAAACATTAATTTTTATTTAAAAAAATCCTGGCCTAGACCAAGAATATGAGTGTCCCATCTTCTCCTGGGGTAATGATAATAGGACCTGGCTCAGGCCCATCCAGAGAATTCAGAAACTGGCTCAAATCCCTTAGACCTCTTCAGACTTGGACAGAGATTTTGGGTCCAGTGTAATTTCTTAAGATGTTCATTCTGTCATAGTGACAGGGTGTCTTCTCTCAGTGGACATCATGGGGGTCTTTGGCAGCTGGTTCTCTCCTGTCAGAGGTAGGCTGTGAGTTAGCCTTCTGATCCCGATGTGGACTTTGATGCTCCCATGGGCCCCCTCCCTCAGCCCACCTCAATGTTGACCACATAGAGTAGGAAAGAGCTTGCCAGCAAGCTCTGGCCTCCAGTTCTGACTCCTCCAGCTCACTGGGAACAAATCGCCAATTTTGTGTGCACTATATAACCAGAAAGTCTCTCATGTCTACATCTTTTCTCTAACTGTCTCTGAAGTTCTGAGGACCTTGACATGGGTCTGTCAGCCTCAGATTGAAAGTCAAACTGAGCTGGAAAACATCTGATTTCATAAATCACCTCTCGACTTTTTTTTTTTTCCATTTCAAACTTAACTCACAGCCTTCGGGCCAGAGAGTCTCATTAACCTCTCCACACTGGTGAGTGGTTTTCCACAGTGCAAGTCAATCCTGTGTGGAGTTTGGCCCTTTAGATGTGCATAGATGTGTCTGATTCATACTATACAAAGAGCATATATTCACCTGCCCACAAAATTCTGCTTAACGAATTCCAAGTTTCCATTGGCGGTTTATTTCTCGAGGACTTAAGTACCTATGTGCGTTGGATTACCCTATCCCTGTTGGCTTGCCACTGATTCAAAGTGGGAGCATTTGATCTTGGGAAGACCCACTGAACATTTTCTATAATTTAAAAGGATACAAAGAGAAAGACAACTCCCAACACAATGCTCACTCTCGCCTCTGAATAGAGCCCTTCAGGGACTGCAGAGAAGAGGTGGGTGGGTGGGAGAGGGATATGGAGGGTCAAGTTCACAGTGAGGACTGTCTGAATCTCTAGACTGAATAGCTAGAACGTTAAGCTCAGTATTGTCATTGTGGCACTGCTTGGTTGCATTTGCAAATGTACGCATTTCAAGTGGCAACAGAAGAGGTTCTGTGTTTACTTTACCTGCTTGTTTGAAAAACCAAAATCAAGAGCACAGGAAAGGCCCCAGCCCTGCAACCTTGCTTGCCAGGAGAGGTCCACTCTAAGGGAGACCTCACCGAGATTATAGAGTTTCTATATGTCCAAATGATTAAAACAACAAAAAACATCTTTTCCCACTTGACCAAATTCAAACAAATATCTTACTAACCAACGGTGTTCACATCTTTGAAATTGTTTGGATGACCACAGTGTATACATCCCCTGGAGCACTCTTCACAGTAAGGATCCCTACCCCAATAAACAGCAGGTCTCCCCTTTCTTCTTCTATCCATCCTTGGCTGTGTAAGAATCCCAAATGAACCTTAATTTGCAGGGGTTGTGTTGCAGATGTATCTGGGGTTGGAAGAGTTATTCTGTGCATTTTGACCAGCTGAAACTCTCTGAAGTACTCTCCATCTACTGTAAAGAAGAAACAAAAACTTCTCTAATGAGGGTTGAGAGCCACACTTACCTAAGCGAGTAAGTCTAAGTACTTAGAATGCAGAGAGGAATTGCACGGCTTAAGAAAGCGGCAATGTTGAGTTCTCTCCTAGTGTCTATGACCTCACCAGTTGCGAGTAGTTGGCTAAAATTATATTACCAGGCATGAAATTCCTCCTAGTGAAAGGATCATAAGCCTAATTAGACAAACCGCTTATTCTCAATACACAGGTATTGCACCTTTAGGGATATTTGGCTGTGCAGGTCACTGCTGTGGTTCATGAGTATCACGGCTGGGTAGTACTACTGATGGCTTCCTTCCTTTGCTAACTTACATAGAACCTTCACATAACTGTGAGAGACAGTCCTCAAGGAGGAGGTTTCTAAGTCAGTTCCAGATCAGTTTCTCCAAGTTCTGGGTCCAAAATGTGTGGTGTGTCTTTAAGTTCTGGGAGCCGACCAAGGGTGATAGCAACAGCCTATATTATTTGGGGAGTTCTTTGAACCACTCTGACCAACAACAGTAGAAAAGGAGGTTTCCCATGCCTGGCACTGAGGTTTTGTTTGATTGTTTATGGTTTGGGGGGGAGAGCATTATCATCCCAAATGGCATGTCTTCATTATTTTTTTTTCTCAAATGGCAAGGTACCCTGTTTTGAGGTAGTGGAATCTTGAGTCATAAGGGGAGATCCTTGAATTATTGGAGGCATATTTTCAGAAGGGACTTTAGGGTGCCCCTTTAAATACACATTGACCCCAATAACTTACTCCTGTGTCCTCACGAGGATGAAGCACCTCAAAGCCTTCAGTGAGACATGGGACTCATAACAAAATGTTATCCAAATAGTTTGATGTGTGCAATAGACCCCACCACTCTATCTAGGTATGACAACCTTGACAGCCATCTATGACAGGACCCATCACTCTATCTAGGTATGACAACCTTGACAGCCGTCTATGACAGGACCCATCACTCTATCCATCTAAGCATGATGCCAACCAGCCCCTACCTGGTTGGTAGCAGGTTTGCTGAATCAACTGGTCCCACCTGCTATAGCAGTGTAGGGTCACAGACTATGTTACCACCATGGAGGAGTTCGATGCAAATGTAAGAGGTTCCAGCAAGTCGGAGTTGACCCTCAATCAGCCCCTCGTGGTGAGTGACTAGAAGGTGTCCCCAAATGGCTATAACAAGCAGTTTTTATATTTTCTAGGGGTACAGGTTACATCAGCAAGGTTATAGTTTAAACTTATTGGCTAAGCATATCGGCCTTTGAATCTGTTGGCTAGCAAGCATATGACATGCATTCAAACTCTATCTGGAACCAGACGGTCAGGTGACTCTCAGTCAGTACATTCTGAGGTTTTTCAAGAATGTCCCTGCTCTTCCCAAGAACTGTGGGTGGAGAATGGAACTTGGCCCAGCCTTGACCCGAGGCGGGAAGCTGGTACTTGGCCTAATCTTGACCTGAGCAGTGAGTGCAAAGCTGGTGAAAGCCCCAGGGTCCTTCACAGGAACCCCATAACCTACCTACTTTCTGCCAGGCCAAGCCTCTTAATAGCTCTTACACTTCAGTAAGAACTAGGGTCCTTCATTGTCAAAATTGACAGTTGGCTATGTCAGGGAAGTCCCCTGGTTACTGTTCAGAGCCTCCGTTTATGGTGCATGAGAAGAATTGCTTACTAAGGGACGTGGTTTTGGTGTTTCTCTATTTTGATAGATTCAATCATACATTTATTTTCCCTATTGTACATGTCCCTTCTCACAACGCATCTGAGTTCAGTCAATACACACACCCTATTGTGGTAAGTAAGGGATTTTTCCTTAAAGAAACTAAACTTAAAGGACAGTTTGCCTCACTGCGAATACACCCCAAACCAGCCCTTCTATTCCTTGTACCTAGACACATTAGGGAATATGCTTGGGTGGAAACTGTCTAAATTGGATTGTTACTCCAGGCATGTTATGGTTCTAAGGTGGGCGTACATGTCGTTCAGTGCAGGTGAGGGGAATCTCAGAGATTCTGTGGATGCTAGCTACAGTGTGTGGAAAGTGTACATGTATGTGTATAGTGCACAAGGGTGAAGAAGTTAGATGGCCAAGTGCATTTCTACAAGAGGGGAGTTGGCCTAATCAAACCAAATGGAGTGTAGGATGAACTGCTCCTGTGCTTGCCCGACTTCGCTTAATTACTAAAGTACAGCTGTGCTTCCATGAAGTGTGTTCCTTCCATTCCCTGTCAGGTCTAGACGTTCGGGCTAACAGACTCTGCTCATCCACATCCTGCACCATTCCACCTCTGGCATCTCTGGTATTTCCTCAGAGAGTAAGGGGCTTTCAAGGTCCGATGCACACCGTTTATTTATTTTTTTTTAAATCTCTGCGTTGCAAGCTTGTCACGTAACTCTGCTTTTCCTAAAATATACGCTTTTCACGTGGGTTCTGACTTTGACCTTTGGCTCGCTTTCGATAGTTTTCGGTCGTTTGTTCTTTAGAAAGTGTTTTATTTTAGTCATGCTTGAACAATTTCGATTCTACTGAAGTCATAAAAAGTAGTAAAACATCTCCCTAAGAGTGTTCCCATGTGCATGTTTGCCTCTCCTCCAAGCTTGTGGTTTTTCATCGAAGAGCTGCTGCTGTGGCAGTTTTCAGAGAATTCACTCACTAAAGGCATCATGGGATAGAAAATGACATTTTCGATAGGCTCGGTTGTCAATTCAGCTTAAAAATCTTTAAGTGTGTCTTACGTTGAACTTTAATTTTCCTACAGTTAATACAACTTGAGACTTCTGCTCCTAGTTACTCTTTAGCGTGGCATCAGTTTTTGAAGCCCTTTTTCCAAGACTGGTTTTGTTTTGTTTTTTTCTTCCCACCAAAATACTAATATCCTTTAGAATATATAACTATATAAGGTTATATATAGTATATGTACAATATACTATATATGTTATATAGAGCGAATACATATGTTCAATAAAAAGAAAATACAAAAATAAAAGTTCCACATATGTCGTTTTGTTGCTGTTGGATCAATCTAAACCCCATGGCTTTAAAAGAACACTCTCTAAAAATGGATTCTGAACCAGGAAGAAGCTTTGAGGTTTTGATATTTCTTCTCCATAGTAACTGACGTGATGTGCATTAGAGACAATGTATAAATATATAATTTAACAGCATTATAAATACACAGTGATTTCAGAGAGCTTTAAGAGGCAGCCGTTTATGGTCCTGAAAAGTTTAATTTGATTTACTTTAAGTAAAGAGAGGGTGAACAGAAGAAGAAAAAGAAAATCAGATTTAAACAGGAAGAGAGGATTAGACGCAGAATGCTTCCCCAACAGCTTGCTTTGTGACTTCAGGGTAGTTATAGTGGGCAGTGCTTCCAGAGGAAGCACCCTGAATCCCTCAAACATCGCACGCCGTGTGGAAAGTTCCACGGTAGAGATGTAAGTGGTAATACTCCCCCCTTTGTCCACCTACATATCAAGTGTATCCAAGAGCTGACTCCAAGACAAAACTACTCTAAGCCCTCAAGCAAGTGAAAACATGAAATTGGCCTTCCTTAAGTTGTTTCCTCACCTCAGGTTCTGAATCAGCTTTCATCACAGAACAAAAATTTCAACTCAGAAGTCCTTAGATTATTTTTATTTCTAACTTCAATGAGCAATTTCATTATCTTCCTGGTAAGAAATCCTGTGCCTGTGTTCTCTGCCTACAACGTGATGGTGCCAGGGTACCATGGTCACCCCAAGATCGCTTACTATTTTTTAGCTGATTTCAGAGATGGAGTTTGCTTGCACGTGTGAACGTGCACACGCAAACACGCACGCACGCACGCACACACACACACACGCACACGCACAAGCACACGCACACGCACACACGCACGCACGCACGCACACACGCACGCGCGCACGCCACGCACGCACAAATAATTCCCATTGCAAAATGCCTCGGTATCCATCCTCTGTGGGTGTCTCTTGCTCTTTCTCAAGCCTAGGTCTTTGAAACCAGAGCAAAGCACGGGATTTCATATGATGGATGTTAAGGGCAGTCTTGTATAGGACCCATCCTGGGACTACCATGTTGCTGGAGCATCTGAGAGTGTTGGGGCCACTTGCTACAATGGGGCACTTAAACAGCCTGTGGTGCCACGCGTACCAATCCAGTTGGTAATTACTGGAGTCATTTTCTCCAGTCGGGGAGTGAAGTGGTCACGGGAGGCACATTCTGGGTGAGAAAGAGAAGGCTTGTACAGAGACGTGGGCTTTAATCAGGGGACAGTAGACAAGCATTTTAGAAAGGCTCCCCTTGCCTCGCGGTGATGAAGAATAAATGACCCACCAGCAAATGACTCCCTGTGCTACCGCTACAGCTCCCTGGAAATACCCACAATGCTTCTGCCTGGATTTCAAAGACGGTCTGGGCCTCACTGTGGTCATTAGTGCTGTAGGAAAAAACAGCAGTCGATCAATGGACTGGCTCTGGGGAAATGCTTCGGGGTTTCATTGCTCTAAGCCACAGTTGCAATGTTAGATGGGAGAGGACAGATATTTATGGGGCTCTCCTGCAGTAGGAGACCAGGGGGTGGTGGAAAAGCGTAAGGTATGTGGATTTTCCAGGAGGAGCAAGACAGTCTATAACACAAGGCTTTCTTCGCTTGCCTCTTCCTTGTCCAGCTTTCTAACTCGGCCCCTTCACCCCACCTGCCCCTGCCCCTTGGGTTACTCCTGGGACCAAGGTTACATCTTGAGCTCTCAGCACAGAATAGCCTCATGCCAGGTTCTCTCCCAGGCAAAGGGAGCATCCTCCAATGTGAACCTGTCAAGCTCTGTGCTCGGGCCTTGGTTAGACAGTGTCTATTCAGAAGGGAGTGACTGGAATTTGGGCAGTAAGAAACCTGTTCACAGATTAACCTTTCCACCTCTGATTCCATCTGCGGGCTCAGAGATATTCTTTTATTGTAGATAATTTGTCCTAAGTCATTTGTGACTCTGGAGCACATGGTTAGTGACCTGGTCCTGAGTAGACACCGAGGCCCATGACTGGAAAGGGTCCTCACCTGAACTGAGGTAGGCAGTTACTAGGGGTGATTTTAAACCCAGTAGAAGAAGGCACCCTAGAAGGGCTCATAGACACTGCAGGCTCTGTCTACTTTCAGTGATGGCCTAGGAGATGAGAAAAGTCCTTAAAAATACATTTTGAAATTCAACAGTATGATTCCCCTCAGTGTGAAATCCACTGATCACCCTTGCAGAAGGCCCCAAACCCACAGGGCCTACAAAATATTAACTTAGCATTTGAACTTCGGTTTAGCACATGGCTGAGATTCTCATTAGCATTTATGACCATGAAATGAATCTAATTTGTTTCTATTCATAAGAAAGAGGACGGAATTTGAATGTTTGCTTTGCTACTAAAACTATTATTGACCAATTGCTAGCAGGGGCAGAAGTGGATAGGAAAAGTGCAGAACATCCAATTTTTTTTTCAGGTTAATTATCGTATCAGAAGCCATGGTCCCTGACACACAGGGCTCCTATCAGCATAGATTTGTGAGCAGATTATGATAAGCCCATTACCTCTTGATCACCACCACACAGCCATGTGCCCAAGAAGCAGGCTCCAAGAACTACATTATTTATGACAAATTGAAACATTAGAAATTTAAAAGTTTCAATTATGTTAGAAAGGGTGTCAGGAATCCTATTCATCCCAAACATGGGTTTTCTTTTTAAGATTATAATTTAAAAAAAAAACTTACAAGGAGAAACACCTCTGTGTAGATTTATAAGTTTAGAGGGTTCAGTCCAAGGTTGGTTAAATCAATATTTTTGGATCTGAGGTAAAGAATAATAGTGTAGAGGTGGGAGTGGGTGGCGGACACTTGTGAACTTGGGGGCAACCAGAGAACAGAGAAACAGACAGAAAGAAGCACGGACACCATACCTTTCAAAGGCATAATGACAGTGGTCCACTTCCAGTAGATCAATAACAGAAGGTCCTATCTCCCACCACCACCACCACATGAGAGCATCAGAGTATAGACACACTGACAGACCAGTCCATTCAGGAAGCATGGGAGTCATTACCTATCATTTTATAATGAGAACATTATAACCTATCAATTTTTAAAACCTTATTGGAATATAGCTGGTGTGTGTGAAGTAGAAAGTCTATGAATTTAACAGATGTATGCACCCGTAAAGTCAACAACACAACCAATATAACCAGTGTTTACCTGGAACCCTCCAGCCTTGTTGCTTTGGTTAATTCTACATGCTAACTTGGCTGGGCCACAGGCTGGCATTATTCTGCACATTGCTTTGAAAGCGTTTTTGTGAATTAACTGAATGCTTAAATAGGTAGACTTCCCATAAGCCTCCTGGGCTTCCACGTGGTGGAGAAACCATATCCAATTAGTAGAAAGTTTAAGAGAAGAAAGACTAGCCTCTTCCAAGACAGGAGGAAATCTGCTAATCTCATGGACCCTTCCCTGGGTGTCAGCCTACTTCCCTCTCCACTGGATTCTGTTCCCATGAATCCCAAGTCATGTGAGTCAATTCAGTAAAGTAAATACTGTTCAGATGCACCATGGTTGTTGTGGCCTCAATAAACACCCAGCTCCCTACCCTTTCTCCATCCATTCTCATAGCTGCTCCCCGGGCAACCGCTGGCCTATTTTCCATCTCTACAAGTGATTCCATATCTCTTAGAACATACAAATGAACTAAGAGTGTCCTCTTAGACTTCTTTTAACCTCAGAGCCATGAGGTGAGGTATCACCATGCCTCCTTTGCTGTTAACCCATTCACCTGTGTGTGGCCATCCCAGGGTCTTACTTTCTAGGCCATGTCTACTAGGAATAAAATTACTGTGAATGTTTCTGTACAAGCGTTTGTATTGCTACATGATTCTCTGCCTCCCGGGCAAAGCAGATAGGTACGTCATTGTCTGGTTGGTGTGTGGCTAATGATATCTTAATCTAATGCTGCTCCTTCACGTTGTAATAGAAAGACCGGAAGCCCCATCCATTGTTCTTTGACACTTCTGTCTCTTGGCTATGATTAATTTCATTCCTAGAGTTTGGTGGAATGTTTCTACAACTATTTACAGGTGTAAAGAAAAAAAAATCTGTACTCTCGAGCTTTGAAATATAAGCTTGATTTCATGTGAAAAGCGTGATGGTTTATATTCCTTATAATCTAATGTCCATGAAGAATAGAATAAAACTTCCTTTGATGGAAGAATAGAATTAAAAACTCCTTGTGGATGTCAAACGTTCTAAATCTATGTCTTGGCCTAAAAATAGATGAAGCTATTTTGTTTTCCGTACTGATGAGCTCTTTCCATGTGTGACTTGACTTGACAGTGGCGAATTGGCTTTAAAAACTGAGAGAATTAAAAGCTGAGAGAAATACTGTTGAAAAGAGATGAGGGTACACACCGAGAATGACCTGGAGAATAATTCGGAAACATGCTAACCAAACCACCGTCAGCATGTTTGCTTTTCTACTTTATTCTTAGATTTTTTGATTTGTTTGTCTCGCTGTGTGTCCGGGTCATTTGCCGCCACACCAGATCGTCACCATTAGCAAGCTTATCTTTCATAATCTCCCTTGGTGGCAGGTGTAGTGAATCAGAAAGAAAGTATATTGAGTAAGAAGGCATCCTGAGACACTCAGAGAAACATTATTTGAAGTGGCATTATCATTGCTCTATAAGCAAATCCCTGTGTTATCTCCAGCGATAGAAAGATCATTTTACCATAAATAAAATAAAGTCAATCAGTTACTGAGCCTCGAGGCACTATCAGATAGGAGTAGTAATAAATCAGGCTGATAGCCTTACAACAACCCTGGATTTTTCTTGCTAATCAAATAAGATCAGAACCCAGCTATCACTGCAGGAGAAGAGATGAATTTAATTAGCTTATCCAACAGTGTCATTTAGTAAATCAAAAGCCTCTGAAAGGTCAATGAATCTTGTCCTTATCACATTATCTCCCAGCACTAACGAGGTACCATTAACCAGCCCCATGGTGACCGTCATTTTCCTGCCTCACCGCAGCCCACTCTGGAATAGGGACACAGCCACTTTAGGAGTGGTCCTGCTCTGAAAAGTCTATTCATTTCCAGTTTCTCCTTAAGACACCTTTAACCATAAAATTCATCAGCATTGGTACCCGTCACAAATTCAGCGACTTAGGACAAGTGCTACCAGTAGAACATTGGGCTGAGAAGCAAGACTTGCCTCCCAGTGTATATCCACCTAAGTAGGAGGAGAGAGCATTTGGGAATTCTGTTGGGGCATCAGGCCTTGTTCAACTGGTTCACTATAGTGTACGTGAGATAGGAAGTTCAAAGGATAGAGAGGCCACGGATGAGGAGGGGCAAGATGTCTGACCTCTGAGGCAGGTATATAATACACAGCAATGTGGAAGGCAAGCTGCAGGAGAGGACATAGCACGCATGTAAGCCAGGTCTACTTGATTAGATCTCGCCTCCACGGCAGTGACTGCCACACATGCTTTGTCCATAGAACCCCTTAGCCTGTGACGGTCTGATGGTGTTGATAGAGCAATGGCTCGGCTAGCAAACGACTCACCCCATAAGCAATAGGACCTGAGTTGGGTCCCTCATGACCCATGCTGAGAGGCAAACCATGATAATTAAAACCAGGGAGGTGGAGACAGGAGGACTCGGGAGAATCTAGGACTGAGTGGCCAGAGAGCATAGTTGAATCAACCAAACTCAGACCAGTGAGAGACCCCGTGTTGAAGTACCCACTTAGACTTCTCACCGGCAACAACATCTGATGTTGACCTCTGTCCTCCACACATACCCATGGTGCATGCATGCACGACTGCAATAATCCCAAGTGTGTGTACCACAGCATGCACAGTGTTAGTGTTGTCCAGTGAACTGTTTCCACATGCTTATATTTCATATACCAACTAGCTTAATCCTCAAGGGTACCCCCACAAATCCTTTAAATCCTTTAAATGGTACAAACGCTTTAGGCAAAGCTAACCCAACGTCAACCAGCAGTTAATAAGATCAAAGCTGATCCTGCCTCTCCTTTATCTGGAAAAACATGCAGCTTGCCTTTCTTCCACAGTTTCTATAGACATCATGAATTCCAACACACCGGGTTAAATAGTGTTGATGTATAGAACAATTGGCAATAGTATTGGATTTTCATTGTTCTTGATCAGAAATGCCAATGGGAGATGCTCTCTGTTGAACTCCACCAGCAGGAAACGTCCTAAGCAAGCAACGGCATGTACGTAGAGAAGGCAACCTGTGCTAACTGACGGCCATACTAGAGACTCCTGCTAGACCCTTGTATACAGTAACCACCGATGCTAATTCTTACCAAAGCATCAGATCTCGTGTGATATCTTTGTACAAGCAGGTAAGGAACTAGGAATTTCCCAAGGTCAGCATAGAAAGTGGACCTGGAAGCCTCCTGTGACTTCTAAAACCTTTGCCAATACGTGGGTCACATAACCTCTGGGTTCAGTGAGCTGCATAAATTCCAAAGGCTTCCAGTACTAGTGTACAGGTGAGCCCTTGAGTACATTTAATTGTTTCAGGTAAGAGCAATTGAAGGGACAGCATGCTGCCAAGTGACTGCATGGCCCTAATAGCATCGGCTGCAGTGACATGGATTTGAAAAAGTATGAGGCTCTTGCACTATTTACGACCATTGAATTGACAGAGCCAGAATGTATACCTTTGCCTCACACGGTAATGACTTGAGGAGGCTACAAACCCCCAACATGTCAGTGACAAATTAAATGTGGACAACTGCAGACATGAGTCACTAGAAGAAACACCATGAAAAACCAAACATGTAGTCCTATTCAAGATACCTCTGTTGGTCCTTTTATTTAAGGAAATACTTAGGCTGAATTAAACATCTGTGAACCAAAAGATCAGATGACAAATGTAAAATCATGATTATATATCAGTTTTTTTAATTTGTCAAGGTTATGCATTTATTTAACATATAGTTTAAGTTTGTTTCTTTACTTACTAATAGATAACACACAGGTTTTGTAATAGTTTCTTTCATACTTTTATGTCAAAATAGTCATAGCCCTTTTAGTTACACATATTCCTCCAACAGATGCATATTAGATTTTTTTTCAGTTTTTTTTTTTTCAGGATGCAGCTCCTACAAGGCTCCCCATGCTCCAGTGGGTCGAACTGCACCCCCCACACACACACACACACAAGCACACAGAGTGGACTCACTGGGAAACCACATGGCATTGGGAAGAAAATGGTATGGGGGCGGTGTAGCTGGAGGGCGGGGAATGGGGTAATCTCATCAAAACACATTGTATCCATGTACGAAGTACTCAAATAAGAAAAGATTCAGTTGCTAAATAGAGAGCTGTGCTGTAAAAAGAATCTATGTAACATAAACAGAAAGCACGTAGCAGCCTGGGTCTCCAAGATGTGATGGGGTAGCATTTCCCAACCTAGTCCGAAAGGGTTGATGAGGCAGGTGTCTGAGGAAGGCTACCTCTTTCCATCTGAGCAGATCCATCCCTTCCATTGCTGGATTGTGCTCTGTGTGGAGCCCTGAGGACACAATCTGAAACAGCCTGTGCCACATGATCAACAAGAGAACCCCACCTAAGGACAAAGGAGCCTTCTGGAAGCTTTAACCTTAGCAGCACGGGGAGGAAGCCACGAGAAGATGGAACTACTTTAGAACTTCCTCTTTGAAACGGAAGTGATGAAGCCTCTGTGAATAAGCACCTCTCACCCTGGGAAGCTGCTCTCCAGAGAAAGGGTGTTTCCCTGTGGTGCCCTGCATACTGCTAGCCTTTCCATTCGATTATCTGCAGTTTATTTATCTGTGAGAACACACTTGTGTGACGTTCTGTCAAGAGTCTGAATGACAGTGAGAAAATGTTTGGGGATGTGGGAGAACAGTGCATATGGAGTTGAGTGACAAGTTCCTAAAGGAAACCCTAAAATATAAGTTCCTGGCCAGAATTTTCAATGATCGCCTAATCCAGGCGGGCCAAGCTGTCTGTTACCTGGGTTCTTGTCCCCTCCTTAGGGAGGGGCTGGTGATAGGCTGTCCTTCTGTAAGGAGACATCTCGAGCTGACATCTGTCATCTGTCAACCACTTAACTATAATGATGGGCAAAGTTGCTATCAGCTGTCAATGGGCCATATGGACTGATAGTAAATGAACAGACTGTAGCCACATCTCATAGATGCAGGACTTAGGTGAGTCAGCGTGCTGCTCCCTACCGGGTGGGTTGGAGCCCTCCGTGTGTGCTGCAGAGGAAAGCATGGAAAAAGAGGGCCAGATGGGTGACTCGGAAGACATCTTGTCTTAACCTTTATCACAAATATACAAATATATAACTCTTAATGACAACAAATTTGTGGGGTAAGCATGAAACACACTTCCATGACAGTCATAGACACTGGCCCCAAGAAGTCACTTACGGTGACATGTCACCAGGAAGGTAGCACGGGGCCTTATTGAAAGTTAAGCACTTCTGGGAGCAAGGCTCACAAAATCCTAGAGTCTTTCATGTATTCACAAGAGCTTTCAAGTAGATTACTTTGAATAATAAGAGAAAGTTTTAAGATATTCATCAAATGTGATCTAATTTTAGAATCAAGTTCATGTGTTCCTGCAACATTAGATTCCCCTCATACTTTGTGCAGATATTCTCTGTATCCTGAGTATATTTTAAGAGGGCATGTAATGGGACTGGGAGGTGACCCAGTGGTTAGGAACACTTGTTTCTCTTCCAGAGGACCTGAAATCAGTACCTAGCACCTCTATCGGGCAGCTCACAACAGCCGCTGAGCTCAGCTCCAGGGGCTCTGAACCTTTCATCTGGCTTCCATGTGCACATGTGCACCTGCTCTCACATACATGCATGTGCTCTCTCTCTCTCTCTCACACACACACACACACACACACACACACACACACACACACACAAAACACATTAAAATTAAAACAGAACTTAAGAAAGTATGTTATTGGGAATTTTCCAAGGGACAGTTCCATCGATAGATAGTAACTAAATGAAATTAGAATTTATTTTGAACCCAAAATAAACCATAACCATAACCAGCATTAAGAGCATATACCTATAACTAAAGAATCAATTCGTAAGCACTAATCTTTCAACTCCTTGTGGCTGGAGACTACCATATCAGTGTCAGTTGTTCTCTATCCTGGTTGTGCATTAAATGAGTTGAATAATAATCTTAAAAGGTGTGGTCCAAGAAGGACCTTTTTTTTAAAATTATCAATCATCCCAACATACAGTGGACTTGTACATTTTGCTCAACAGTCTCTTGAATGGAGTGTGGTGAAGCCTGGTGGACACAGAGGAAAACAGTCGAGCCTCAATAGGCATGGGTGTGAAGCAAGATGCTTGTATCCTGAGTTTGGCAGTCTGTATGAGAGGGGCAAATCCAGCATTCTGGCCCCATCCATTCCTTGGTGGTTTTTGTGTCTGTAACTTCTGTGTGACCCCCCTGTGAACATTTCTGCTCTGGCGTCGGGTCAATAGTGTTCTCTGAACATCTAACCACTCTGAAATTCCTGTTCCACAAGAATGCCAGTTCTCTAGGGAAGTGAAAATGCGTCTCATTAGAGATGGCCAGCTCTCAGGATCTCCTTCCAGGCCAGGCTCCCTGGTTTCCACGGGGAACAGGGCTCTTAACACATGTGTTTAATGCTTGATACACTCAGACATTGGCTGCTCTCTTTGGCTCTGCAAAAAAGCATTTGTCTTGCCTTATGGGTTTATGCAGTGAAAATTTGGGTAAAAGTTGTTACCATATTGAGGACAAGAAAACTACATGTCAAAGAGGTTAAATATTTTGCTGTGAAGTTACAATGATGTATTTCGTCTTTTCAGGGGATCTCTAACACTAGGGTTTTTTTTTTTTCACCTACTAGCATT
This sequence comes from Rattus rattus, assembly GCF_011064425.1. Lineage (NCBI taxonomy): Eukaryota > Metazoa > Chordata > Mammalia > Rodentia > Muridae > Rattus > Rattus rattus. The sequence goes on from NC_046166.1 coordinate 74,659,472, forward strand.
TTTCTACAAGTCTAGTCTACTGTGATAAAAAAAAAAAAAAAAGTATGGCCAAAAGCAACTTGGGAAGTAGTGAGTTTCTTTCACCCTATGATTCTCAGGGCCTAGGTCATGGTCCATCAGTTTCATCCTGATTCTAGGGCAGAGATCACCGTCTGTCAGTGACTGAAATCAGGAAAGAACCTAGAGAGAAACTAGAGCGGACTATGCAAGAACATGGCTTACTGGCTTGCTTGAGACTTGCTCTATATACAACCCAGGACCACCTGCCCTGAGGTAACTCACTCTACTGTAAGATGAGCCCTCTCAGATCAATCATTATAAGACTCACATTAACAATAAGCAGGAAATGTGCCTCACACTCACCTATAGGCCAGTCTGATGGAGGCATCATTTCACGAGAGTGTCTCTCTTCACCGTTGACTCATTTATGTCATGTTGACAAAACTAAAGCAAGTTTTAAAGAGAGTTCAGTCTCTTAAAAACAATTATCTCTTTCAAAGTCTAAAGTCAATCAATTATATACTTTCTTATTCCAAGAGGGAAGGACTAGGGCATGGTTACAAGTAGATCAATGCAGAACTGAAACCCAACAGCATAGAACAGCCATGTCTAATATATGGGACTCGTTCATGATCTTCTGGACTCCAGGTGGGTAAGACAGCTTCTCCAGCTATGCCTCCCTCAGCTCTTGTCCCTTAAGCTCAACCTGGCAGGCTCCACTCCACACTTGTTGATGTCCTTCGTGGTCTCCCATAATCCTGGCCTCTCCAATAACTTGGAATATTCACTATAACTGAAGTTACACTTTCACAATAGCCTCTGGAGCCTGCCTCATGATTCCACACCTCAACTTCTTTCCATGATCCCTTTAAATGCTGTAGTCTTCTCTACAACGGAGACTACATACTTCCACCAGTGACCCCTCCTGGCCTCTCACACTGCCAAGCCTCTTCTGCTTTCCAATACTCCTCAGTCTTACAGCTTTCATGTGTGCCATCAAAACCAGTACCTCATGAAAGACTCTTACACATTACCAAGCTTGACTGTCAGCATCAGATGAAGCCTTGGCCCCTTGGGTAGCTCTGTGTGCTGGCCCTGAGAAAATACTTCTCAGAAGATTTCACCTCAACGATGCTTGTTTCTTGCTAATCAAAGCTGATTTTTTTTTTAGTTCCAGCGGACAAGAAACCACATACTTCTCAGTCCAAAATATGACATGAGTAGATAGAGTCTTTGAGGGACTCTCAAGCTTCCCTCTGGACCTTCACAATCCAGACCTCCACTGTCTGCATTCCTCTCAGCACTTTTACTTTCGAAGCTCTTGCAGAATCGTCCATTAAGCTTTGAGCACTAATGGCTTTTCTAGGACAAAGTTCCAAACACTTCTGCAGTCTTCCCAAATACAACAGGGTCAGATCTGTTGCGGAAATGGCCTTCTCACCAGTACGATTCCTAGAGTAGTTTGGTTTCTATTGCTGTGGTAAACACTATAATCAAAAGTGACTTGCAAAGGAAACTTCCATTATTTCTATGAGAGCCTGCAGTTGAACGTGTAGGGGATGTCTAGGCAGGAGCTCAAACAGGAACCACAGACAGGAATAGGAGCAGAGGCATGCTGCTTACTGGCTTGCTCCCCAACACTTGCTCAGTCTCCTTTTATTTACAAGCCAGGACCACGTGCTTCAAAGTGGCAGTGTTCACAATAGACTGAGCCCTCTCAAATCAGTCACTAGTCAATAAAATCCCCTCCGGATTTGACTGCATGTCAATCTGATGGGGGCCTCTTCTTAGTGGAGGTTCACTCTTCCCAGATGATCCTAACACTTTAGGTTGGATTTGAAAAATCTCATCAATATGATATCCCCTTTCCTAAACTTAGAAACAACAACCCAAGAAACGGCCAACTCTGCATCCCTAGCCCCATTGAGCTCGATTGCCATTCTCTGCCCCAGGTTGATAATCTATACCCGTTTCATCTCAGCTGAGGTTGAACAGGGTCAGACTAGCATGCCAGCCTGCCCTTTACCACAGAGCAGCCAAGACTCTGGCAGCTCTCTACACTGTGGACTTGAGTATTGCAATTTGACGGAAGCTTCTTTTCTGTTCAGACCAGGCATAGGGAGGGATGGTTGATTGAAGAACTGCTTTGTCCAAACTACCTTAGTGAACTAAGAAGTTTATTGAGGTTACTGATAAGAGCATGAGTCATCCAGGTAACCTGACCAGTGAGAAGTCCATCTTAACATGGAAGACCCTCGTGAAATCACCTTTATTCAAGTTCCCGCACAAGCTGCAGGGACACACAGCACCAAAGAGAGTCTCTTTCACTACACGGTCGCTCATCTTACAACTCGGAGGGGACCCAGGAGTCTTTCAGTCTGTTGCTGGTTTCATGAACCCCATGAGCCCTCTGCTTCCACTGGGGAACATTTCAATTAGGAGGAAACAGATATACAGTGTATACAAGCTGGGCTGTGCTTGAATGTTTCACATTAAATCAGTAAACTAAAGAGCTTGGACCACAGATTGCCTTTGGAGTGAAACTCTTTCTTATTGAATCTTGATATACATTTTTTTTTAATTTGTGGTTTAATTTTCCCCTAAAAACCAAAGGAGAAATAGCTTTTTGGCAAACATGTATAATAATATCCACTTAATTTACTCAGAAGGAGTGAAACTCTAAATTTAAATAAACAGGGCAATTTTATTTTAAATTTTAAGATGTGGAAGAAAACAGCCATTGGGTAGGCTGAGGAACTGCCTCATCTCCACATTATATCCAGATCTGTTTCTGGTTGCAAGACCTAAAGTGTTAAAAATACTTATTTCACTTTAAAAAAAACCCACTTATTTACTCAATACAGAACTTCTGTTTTATGAAGTGGCAATTGCACTATATGTTTTGAAAATCAGAAAGCTTTATTTCAATTAAGCATTATTGAAGATTTTACTCAGATGTATTGGGAAGAGGCCAATAACATTGAAAAAAAAACCCGCTGAAATTAGAAGAAAACATCTCCCTCACACACCTATAAATTCGTAAACACCACAAAGTTTTAATAAAATTTTCATAAGGTAGATCGTCGTATACAAAGTGTCAAATCACTTTCTGGGATGTAAAATGGCAGGGAAGCAGCGATAAGCTCGCAGCTGATGTAAATGCAGAGCGTCTTGGTGCGTTGAGGGCAGCAGGCAGCCATTCTCGCTTCCTTAGGATTTCCCCGTGTACCACGTGTTTGATTTCTCTATGCCAAAGAGTTTGCAGCTCGTCAGAAACCTACAGAATGCTAAACATAAAGTAAAAGTGGTGGGTGGGAGGGGAGTTCCACCCACTCACTAAACGATGGGTAGCAAGAAGGAAGCTAGGTGATGGTCACAATTGAGTCAGATCTGCTATGGAGCACAAATCCTCTGGGAACAGATTGGCATGAAAGCCATGAGAGGTACCCCCGCTAGTTCCTATGTCAGGGACACACGCGAGAGTCATTGGCGGCGAGGGGGCTTCGACCGAGAAAATGCCTCCATAAGATTAGGCTGTAAGAGGGGTTGGGGATTTAGCTCAGAGGTAGAGCGCTTGCCTAGCAAGCGCAAGGCCCTGGGTTTGGTCCCCAGCTCCGAAAAAAAAGAAAAAAAAAAAAAAAGATTAGGCTGTAAGGCATTTTCTTTAGTAATTGATATGGAAGGGTCCAGCTCATTGTGGGTGTTGCCGTGCCCAGGATGGTGGTTCTCGGCCAAGAAAACCACGATGAGCAAGCCAGTAAGCAGCACACCTCCACGGCCCTGGCATTAGCTTCTGCCCCGAGGTTCCTGCCCTGTTTGAGTTGCTGCCCTCAATGCTTTGGATGATGGGACTCTTACGTGAAACTGTGTGCGAAATAAACCCTTCGCTCCCCAAGTTGCTGTTGGGCATGACGATTCATCACGGCAACAGTCACCCTAACTAGGATAAGAGGTATTTGGCACAGTGGAATGATGCATTAATGCACACAAGTATAAAGTGATGAGTATCTACACCTATGTATGTATTATGTGTGTGCGCATGTACGCACAGATAGAGTCATACATACATGGCCAGGGTATGCTTCTCTGGAGATAGGGTGTGAGTTGGGGTTCAGTGGTGGAGCGCTGTCCTTGAAGGAACAGCTATAATGAAGTTGGATTCGAATCAGAAAGAAATTGGATGGCAATGAGGCTTTGCTCCCAGGAGAGAAGGATGAAATCCATTTTATAAATATAAATATGACAGTAGTTTATGGGATATAACGAACAGAAAACATCTAAGAGCCCCCCAAGCTCATTAGAATGATCTTACCAAAGCCCATTTGTGAAATTTAAGAGGAAATGAAGAAGAACGGGAAGAGTCAAAGGCGAACGCCGGGTCATCAGCCAGCTAGGCATAAATTGGTGCGCAAAAGAGCAGCAGCAAGGGTCAGGAGACGGTCAGGAGGAGTGAGCTCAGGCAACCAGCACCGAAAGGCTCAGTCCTAGCAACCGCCGCTAATGAACGCACACCCTACGGAACAGGGCTCAAAGCACATTCTGCTGAGACAGGACCCTTAAGGAGACAATACAGCATACGGGCATCTATGGATCACCGAGTCACGTTGTCGTCCCTAAGCGACAGAACTTCAGCGCGCCTGGCTCCCTTTCTTTAATAAAATGGGCTTGCAGCATGACTTGTTTTGAGACTTTTTTTTTTTTTTTGATTAAAAAAAAAAAGAAGTCTGCAACTCTTACTTGTTCTAGCTGTTGCCTTCTGGACGTACTGCTTTGGTATCTTTATCCGGTGTATTCGCAAGCAACGCATAAATTCTGCCTCGTGTGTCAGTGCGGCTCATCTCCCTGCGCATCTCACCTTTGGACCGGTTATTTTTTTTTCCACCACCCCTCGCGCTCCCCTTCAGATTCCAGAGCAGGAGATCAAATGAAGAATTTTAATGTGTATTTCAGTTTTCCGTATAAATCATCCTGTCATTTGGGCACAGCGGCTGGTTTCCCTCGTATTAGCTGGAGAAGATCATGAATAAATTTGCAGCGGGCTGCACAGGGGATTATGTGTACATGAAATAATTCTTATTGGCAATTGCTTTTACAACTCAGTGCACAGAAAATTTAACATGAGGGCATGGAATCCCATCTCTCACACCGGGGTGAAACCAGAGAGCTGCGGCTACACAGATACTGAAGAAATGAGGCTATTTCTCATCAGCCTCTTTGTTTGGTTTGGTTTTTGGTTTGGTGTTTTTGTTTTGTTTTGGTTTTGGTTTTTGTATACCCGCAGAAGCACCCCACCAACATTAGAAATGCACACCACTCTCAGTCACAATCTTCTAGGGATTGCCTATGGCTCTCAGACAAAAGCCATTGTACTTCACCTTGGTATTGAAGGTCCAACACACTCTGATCCATTCCAGAGTTCTGTCTCTAGCTTAGACCGGTCTTGTGAAAACATGACAAACATGTGGCTCATTAACCGATGTCTGTCCTGTGCCACCACCTGACATAGTAACCATCTTCTGAGCCTTCAAGTTTGCTCTGACCTCTAAGGGTTAGGGTGGGCAACAGCTCTGCTCTTCTGTGTCCTATTTCTCATGATTTCTAGCCTTAGTGACCAGAACTCTTTACCTCACTACTAACCTAGGTTTTGGTGTTGAGCTCCCCGGTGATGATTAAGGAGTAAGGAGAAAGGAGATTAGTATTTCATAGACTCAGGAAAATATCGATACCTATTGGTGCCACCTTATTGTGTCTGAAGTTCTCACTGTTCCTTGTGACCTTTGTGACCACAGAGCCCAGTCTGAACCCACACCTTGATGTCCAGTGCGCTGAGGGCATAACACTCTTGTGGGAATTTGGATTTCCTACTCTCTTCTTCAGGTGTCCCATCCTTGTGTGTCAACATTTCGCATATCCATTGCTCCCTGAACACTGGTGATCTCGCGTTAGGCTGAGTTCATGGATCTGGGCATCATGTGTGGCAAGATTTCTAAATTTATCATCTGGTAAAATAGGAGAATACTTAATTGACACACTTACATAATGTCTCAGTGGACAAATCTCTCCACCTCTCATGCCTTACGTTATGATACATGTTACTGGCATCCCCCACCTCTAAGATTCTCAGTCATCCCAGGGACAACCCATCTGTTAGGACATAAACAAGTCTATCAATAAATTTATTTTTAAAAAGCAAAAGTATATTTTTCCCAACATGATGGGAGGAAGTGAAAGATGAGGGACAGAAATTTAAGACATTTACAACGTGTTGAGGTGATGCATTCCTGGGGTGTGTGTGTTTCCACATGAATCTTGAGTCACACAGACCCGGGCTACATTCGATAGTTTTCTGTCTCCTGTAGATTTCACTAAAGCAACAGTGTGACTTCAGGCTCCTCCTAAGTTTCCTACAGATGTCCCTTCCCTTAGTCACCCAGATCCATATTGAATCCCATCATATTTGAAACTTAGTTCTTAAAGTCAACACCATCACTAGCTTTATAGTCTCATCTCTGCAAACATCTCTCTACTTTGAGGAGCTTCTTATTCATCAGAGCTGTTGTCTGGTTATGCCCACATGATGAGCCTCTCTACCTTTTCCTGTACATGTACAATGTACAGTCACACACCATGAGATTGCAATCCTCTAAATATTAAGACAAATCTGTAATCTCAACCCTAAGGGCATTAGACAACAATTATTCCAGGTAATATATAGTTAAAGTTATACCTTCATCCTGAAGCTACCTCCTATTGCTGTTTTATCTTCTAATAGATTCATTGAACTTAGGCTTCATTTTTTTATTGAAAATAGATTCATCTCTCATATAATATATCCCAACCACAGTTCTCTCCCTCTACACCTCCACCTGATCCCTCCCATTTATATCCCTAAATGTTCCCAGTCCACTCAAACAAACTCTATTCTATTTCCCCTTTCCAGGGAGATGCATACATCCTCCCTAACTTCTTTGGATCTGTAACTTGTAGCTTGTTTATCATTTACTTAACATCTAATATCCACTTACAAGTGAATATATACCATGTTTGTCTTTCTGTGTCTGAATTACCCCACTCAGCATGTATTTTTCTAGTTGTATCCATTTACCTGCAAATTTCACTATGTAATTCTTTTAATAGCTAAGTAATATTCCACTGTGTAAGTGAACCACATTTTCTTTATCCATTCTTCTGTTGAGGGACATCTATGTTGTTTCTCAGCTTCTGACTGTTATGAATAAAGCCACAAGGAACATAGTTGTTCAAGCGTCTTCATGATAGGATGGAGCATCCTCTGTGATGTTTGACCAAGAGTGATATAGCTGGGTCTCAAGGTAGACTAATTACTAATTTTCTCCATGTGTATTCTCATTGTCTAAGTAATGTCATTAATTACTGTGGATAGAATGTAAAAAAAAAAAGGAATCTACTTTTGATCTTCCTGCCTCAGCTTCCTGAATCCTGGGATACATGCAGCCATGACTATATCTAAGTCATGACATTGGCTAATGACGATAGTCAATCCACAGTGGAAACAGAATGCTTATGAGCATGTGGTGCCTAACCACAGATTCTACAAATACACACAAGAGAAAATGAGCAGGACTGAAGGAAGGAAAACTCGGAGAACCTGAGAGTGGCATCTGTCCTCTATGTTTTACTTGTCAAGCTGGTGATCTAGAATTACCTGGCAAAAGAGTCTCCATGATGGATTTTCTGATCAGTTTCACTTCTGGACATGTCTGTGATCACATTGATTAATGTACTTTGGACCTAGACCTAGACTTAGACAAGGGAGGAGAGGGAGCTGATCAAGGAGCATGCATTCATTCCTCTCTGCTGTTGCCTGTGGGTGTGATGTGACAGGTTCCCAGAAGTGGTGGACTGTGTTCTGGAGTTGTGAGCTAAAATATACTCTCCCCTTAGCTGCTATATGTCAGGGTATTATCTCCCAGTAACAGAAATGAAGCCAAAACAATATCCGAGCATGCTAGTGGCAAGAGTGATTAGAACCCAGTGACTTCAGCAGAAATAAAGACTTCGATTTGCCTTACCTCTCTCAGAAAACTGTAGAACATTCCAGCAACAGTAGTAATGGGATGAAAATCCCCTACCTCTAAGGTTCTCAGTCATCCCAGGGACAACCCATCTGTTAGGACATAAGCAAGTCTATCGATACATTTATTTTTAAAAATCAAAAGTATATTTTTCCCAACAGGAGGGGAGGAAGCGAAAGATGAGGGACAGAAACTTGAGACATTTACAACATGTTGAGGTGATGCATTCCTGAATACCTACTGAGTCAACAAAGTCTTAAAATAAACTAAAAACAAAGCCCACAACATTTCAGAATTTACAGAATGAAACGGGAGAATCGCTTGAAGGAGGGATTTACAGACAGATGTAGGTTGGCTATGCTGCTTTCTGTCATTTTGACAAATAACTGAGAAAAACCACTTAATGCAGGAATGATTGATTCTGCCATATGTGATCCAAAGCTGAAACTAAGAAGCCAATTCCATTAACAACGGCATCAAAGAACACAGAGACTATGCTCCACTCAGAGCACCTATAAGGTCTGGGTAAAGTCTCTAGCACAGGGTGGGGAAGAGAACACAGCTTTGGAGTGGATTTAGCAAACAAAACACCATGTTTGTATCCTGAAAACCACAAGTATTACTGAAAGATATTCAGGACCCGCATAAGAGGAAAGACAAGCAATGCTTACAGACAAAAAGTCTTAATTAACCATGTTAATGTAGCAAAATTTTCCCATGTATAGATTCTGCACAATTCTTATCAAAGTCCCAGAGTCAACGATGCAGAAATCAATAGACTCATCCTTAAATTTATAAAGAATTTCTAAAGGATGCATAGCAACCTCAAAATATGGGGAAACAGAACTGTTCTTTTCTAAGAGGGGAAGAGTTACTGGCGCTCGCATGCATGGAAACACTGCCATGGGATGTGACCCAAAGCCCAGAAAGAAACCCATACCTTGTGTTCAACTGATTTTTAACAAAGGTATCAAGAAAATCCAGTGGGAAAATCTTCAACAAATGGTGCTGGTGCAAGTAGATTTCCACACACAGAAAAATGAGATTGTTCGCCTTCTGTTGCTTTCAAAACTAACTGAAATGTATCAAAGACTCAAGGGTAGCATTATAGTACAAAACTGGTAGAAGGAATGTGTGTATACATCCTAGTGCTCTTGAGTTTGGCAACAGTTTCTTAGACAAGACACCAAAACATGGGAAAGTAGATAGAACATGTTGGACTTCATCAAAACTAGAAATACATTGTTGTTGTTGTTGCTGCTGTTGCAAAAGTCAACACCAAGAAGGTAAAAAGAATTTCCCACAGAACATAAAATATTTCAAAACATAGATAGGACAAGGCAGAATGAGCCCAAAATGCTGACAGACAATTCAATATCATAAAGAAAGCACATCACTAGATGCAGAGGGCTACTCCTGTAGTTTACATCAGAGGTGGAGTCAAGAGACTCAGAAATCCAATCCTAGACTACTTGAGTTCTGATCTCAAAAAGCATGGAGTTAAAAGGCACAACTTAAACATTAGCAAGTGGTTTGGGTAAGCACGTCTTCATAAAAGCCACACAAATGAATATTAAGCACTGATAAGTAATTACTAAAGACTACGCACGTCATTAAGGAAGTGCATCAGTTAACCACGCTGTGACCACTTCAATCTTCTCAGCTGATCTTAGTAATCACAACAAAGCAGACACTGGGAATTGTTGGTGAGAATGTGGAGAAGCTGGGGGTCTTCATACTTTGCCTGTATGAATTTGAAATAACAGTTAATTGCAAACCACTTGGCAGTTTGTCAAAACATTAATTTGTATATGGTCTACAATGCTAATAATGTATACATATATTATACACATATATACATACATACATACATACATACACACATACACATACAAGAGAACTGAAGATACATGTCTGTTCAAAAGTATGTGCTGGGAAGTATATAGAACCTTTGTTCAAAACGCTCCTACGGTGTTATCCAGGGTAGGCAGAGGATTGTGGGAAAATGGAGAAGTGATGCAGAATTTCCATTGCTGGGTACAAAGTTTCTTTGAAAAGTGATGAGAATGTTCTCAGATGGATTGTTTCAGTTGCCTAATGGTGGGCGCACTACAAATCATTGAGTTCTACAGCTTAAGTGCATGGATTGTGTGTTTGTGATTTATGCCCAATAAAGCTGCTAAAACATCTAAATAGATGGCTTGGAAGTTTGAGCATTTAGAAACATTAGTTGCTGCCATTAGTTTTCTTAATAGATAGTTACGGGCACCTAATTCATGACTGTAACTCTTTTAGAGGCTGTGGTATGGGAATGGACAAGACAGTCAAGTTCCCTGTCACCTTGATACCTAGGAAAGGAATGTTCCCATGGCTTCTGTGCCAGCAGGTCTGCAGTGCCTGTCACACGCCTTCCTGATGCCCTGCATGTAGAACATAGACATGTGTCATCTGTAGTAAATGAACCACAGTATGACAATGTACATGTCAGAAATCAGGCCTGTTGGGGCAGGATCTCCAGTCAGTGCATGCCAGAAAGTTAGGGTTGATGAAGGGTACAGCTTATAACTAGAAAATATAGAGGCTTCCTTAAATAAGGAGAGAACTGGCATTTCCAATATTTCTATTTTTGAGACCATTTCTGTGACACTTAATAGTTGATATTTAGATGTACATGTTAGATAGCATGAATTTAGACAATTTGCATTCATTTATTTTTATAGATAGGTACATGCATGCATACATACATACATATATACATACATGCATACATACATACAAGCATGCATACTACAGTCACACTGCTTGCCAAGCTAAAACATTTATAGTAACAACCATAACCTTAGATTTTCCCAATTAATGGGATAAATTAATCCCATTAATGGGATGAATTAATGGAATACTAGTAGAAGAAACAATCAGATTTTTATATAAAAGACAAAAGGTCCTTGCTATCTTTCTACATCTTCCAGGTAGACACCTCAGAAAGTAGATGAACTAGACATGGTACCCCTTTCTGCCTCCAGGCTCTGTGGGTGCCGGAATTCTGCTGTTTGATGCTGAAATCGTTCTTACAGTCACTTGTCTAAGGAAGACCCTGAATGCAAAAAAAATAATTCCTAAGGACTTCCAGCCACACTTTCCAGAGGAGGAAAATGAAGGAACTTCCTTCTATTTCCCTGGGTTCATCTATCTCTGCTTCCCAGCTGAGGGCATTGCCTCTGGTGAACAGACCCTACTTGGGGCTGGTTTCTGAGACGGAGACACACTTGGCCTCCCTGTAGTATGTATGTCCCATCAAAATTCATTTATTGATGCTTTCCTCTAGGAGACTGGGTTCCTTTGAAAGGCACAGAGTGGTTCTTCCTTCCCTACCATCTACTTTTGCCCCATGAGGGATTGCTGTGTATAAACCAAGAAGGTCCTTACCAGACACCAAATTTCCCAGGCTGCAGAATGGTGAGAAATTACCTTATTTTGGTTGTAAACTGCCAAGTTTATGATATTCTGGTATAACTGCCCCCAAAGCCTAAGGAAGTGGCTGTGGAGAGCCAACTGGAGGCTTCTTATCTCTTCCAGTCCATAGCTCCAGGACGGGGCCAGGTCCTGTGCTCAGGTAACTGCCTTTCTTGTCACCTTCCTCTCTTTTCAACATTTTTCTCTACCCATAGTCTCCCCTGTGTTAGTTACTGTTCTCATTGCCATCATAAAACAAATCAACTCGAAGCAAAAACATTTATTTGGGTTCACAGTTCCAGCCCCTCATGGTGGGAAATCTCTGATAAGAGTCCCCAGTGGCTGGACCATGGTGGAGTTGGGTGGATGAGGGGCCAGAGGGCTCAAGACCAGACCAAAAGTAGACACAACCTTCAAGCTCACTCTGTCATTCACTTGTGTTAGCTATGGCAGAGGAATTGTTTTAGACAGTTTCCTTGAAGCTTACATGGCTATCACAAGAGCAGCTGGACCTGTCTGCATCTGCATCTGCTTCTGCATCTGCATCTGCTTCTGCATCTGCATCTATACTATCTATCTATCTATCTATCTATCTATCTATCTATCTATCTATCTATCTATCTATTTATCTCTATCTAAACATTTTAAATAAAGGACTATTGGATAATGGAAAACAAATTGCCTTAGACTAAGTCATTTGTAAAGAACAGAAGTAATCCCTTAAAATCCTCGAGTCTGGAAAGTCTACAATCCCCACCCCAGCACATCTTGTGTCCCAAGGGGCCAATTCTCCTCGATGGTATGTATCCATGGCTGTGTCTTTATACCATGGAAGGGATACACAAGCTTTCTAGGGCCTCTTCTATAACTTGCCATCCACAAAATCTCCACACTAAGGCTCTACTCACTTCCCCCCAGCCTGTGGGTTAATGTCAATGGCTTGGGAAGGAGATTTCAGCTTACGGGTTTGGGAGAAGAACAAGCATTCTACCGCAGCAAGGAGCTAGCATCTGCCCACTCTTTCCTTTGCAGGAGCATGGCATGGCTGAGTAGTTTCTGAATCCTCCTAGTAATTAGACTCTTGTATTTTAAACTGTTCTGAACTTATATCTCCTTTACAATTAGGATACTTTAAATTGAGTATATCTAATGTGATCTGTGCACTTCGTTTTAAGATCGTAGATTGAGTACTGCAGACCACTGAGGACCTTGAAAGAGGGCCCCGTGTCTATAAACACCGAGGCCCGCCCAAGGCTTACCACGTTCCTGTTTCCTTCATTGATGTCATTGCATAAGAGGATCAGAGAAGAATGGTGGATCAAGGCAGACAAATGAGAGTTCACTCATAGAACCCTTTATGTTCACTTTTATCTGCTTAACAGTGCCTTCTCCTCCTGGAGCCTCTGATATGGCCAGGTGTAGGACAACAGACAGGTTTTCTCTAATTTAATATTTCCCTCAAACTCATCGTTTCCATATTTCAGAAGAGTCCTTTGAGACAAGAAAAGTTACCTGACCTAGAGAAAAGGTCCTACCTCTCCACCTCACAATCTCCTCTCATTGCAGGGTAGTTTCTCAGCCCAGTAAATCTTTTCTTGCCATTTTTTTTATGTGTGTGTGGAATCACACAGAGAAATGACATGTTTCACTGAGAAGAAAAACACAGAAGCAACAATGTCTCTCAGTCCTACCACAAGTCATACCAAGACCCCAGCATGGAATTTACTTGATAAAACCCTCTACTGAGGGATGGGGATGTCATGTGACTACAAGAATCTTCCAGAGCAGTCCTATGGCCATGACTTGGGAAATGAGGTGGGGGATGGGGAGGGATCTCTGGGATTGTCTACATGACCCCGTTGGGAAAATGTCTGTGCTTGGTCATATGATACTCAGAAGTTCATTTTTACTCAGAGCAAAGTAATTAGCAAATAAATAAATGGTAAAAATCAATCAATCTTTCCAAAGAGTAAGAATTAGGCTGGTGATGTGGTTCTCTTGGCAGGATACTTGTCAAACACTCGTGATGGGGATTTGATCCCAGCAGTGTAGAACCAAAGTAGAGCGGTGGTGCATGCCTGTGGCCTGAGTACTTGGGAGGTAGAGGGAGTAGGATTAGAATTTCAAAATCATTCCAGCCAGTATAGCATCAAGGTCAGCCTGGGCTGCATAAGACCCTTTTATAAACAAAAACAAACAATTTATATTTGTGAGACAGACCATCAGAACAAGATCTTCATCATTAGTGGCTTACTGAACTCAAGGCTTCCTGTTACTATCACAGAATGTTCTTTAAACTTCTATCTCATCTTCATCTTTTCATGATGGTGATCAGACTCCCGAAATGGAAGTTTGGTGTGTCCTGATGGCATCTGTACCAAGGGTCGGAGAAAAGATTGCAGAAAGAGCTGTCTGTTGTAACCACCGGGAAAAGATAGCCTGAAAAGAAACAGAAGCAGCAGGCTGGCTCTGCCCTGGGCCAGCCTACAACACGGCTTACTCAGTCACAGGTAGGTCTGCATTTGTATGTGAACGGAAGGTTTATAAGTTGTGTGGCCTTTAATAATCATTCTCCAAATTTCAGCCACTGGTTTGAAAAATGCATGCTTAATGAACGTCACGTTTTAAATCAACGTTTATTCTTATTCTAATATACTTTATTTGTGATCTTACCTTGGCATTGTGGTGCCTGGCTACCCAATGACTAACCCATGTGTGAGTCTATTTATATACACATTATATAACTTGCTTAAATTTGATTTTAATCCACCACAGGTCAATGGGCAGTAAAGAGAAAGAATGAGCCAACAACAGATAGAATATGGTTTACGGCCTGAGAGAAGGCTTGGAACTGTAGGTGCTGGATAAGTGAGCTACTGTCCAACACTGACCTCCTCTATGGCCTTTGTCATGTGAAATCTGGATCACACGGAACCCACTTATAAAAACTCAGTTTATTTTTTTCATGATTTTATAATTTCTTTTTTTGTAATTTTATTTTTCTTGGATATTTTATGTATTTACTTTTCAAATGTTATTCCCCCCACCTTGTTCTGCTTCTATAAGGATGTTCCCACTCCTATGCACCCACTCCAAACTCAACGCCCTGGCATTACCCTTTCCAGTTTAAATACATATTTTGAAAGAGACAGAGGGATGTGTGGAAATGGGCAAATCCTTGCCTGAACAGAGCTGAGAGCTCTGCCCCACCTCACCCCCCAACATGCTGAAGAACACTTCCCCCTTGCCAACATCCTGATGCAGCTTCCTCTTCATTTCAGTCTGATGGAAAATCACTGGCTCGAGGTGGAATTCTTTTTCAGATGTATTGACCATAAAATATAAGCAAACACGATAACATCAACTCTGTGTTTCCAGAGCATGGTAACCTTCCTTGTAACTGAGCTAGCTTAGTGTTCTCTTTTAAGTAAACAATGGGCCGCTCCCCCTGAGGATTGTGGTCACAGTGAGTTATGCTCAAGATGGCCAGCAGGATGCAGATATTCCTTTCTCTGAAACAGACCAGGCTGTAAAACATCCCTCTAATTGGACCTGAAGATTTCTCCTAAAAGTTACATTCTTAAAGGAACAAATTTTAGCACGTTGAATGGCGAATCACGAAGGGAACTTCGTCTTGCAGTTTCCTCACTATGGTGCCTTTCTTTGGTGACCACAGAGCTACAGGTCAGCAGGGTGAGGGGGAGCTTGGGAGGAAGCTTTGGGTGGAGGCTGGATCTTGAGGTGAGGGTCCAGCCCAAAGCTGAACAGGAGGATGGTAAGCACATCTGCTTTGGAAATAAATAGAACTCCTTCGCTATATGAAAAATAATTCAGTTCAAAGCAAAATTGCTCTTTAGAGTATTTCTTTTAAATGTAAATCTACTTTAAAGTATGCTCGATTACCAGAGACTGATTTTGTATATATTTAAGAGAAAATGTCACATGACTGGGGCATTACTGCCTCATAACAAAAATCCCGAAATGTAAACACAGAGATCAAGGAGGTGAAAATGCACTTTTTGACAAATGTTCAGCTGTCCACTCTAAGCTGCAGAACAAACGTGCCTGATGCCAGCATCACTAACCTGGACATTTTTCTAATACATATTTTTGACAGTGTCAGCATCAGATTAGTTTTATGTGATTATCACTTTGCAGAAAGAGAAACTTCTTGAACAGTGCACATCTGACACTTGGTAATATTGGCTGACGACCCTGACATCATGTCATTCTAAGTCCCAGAGAATGGAGGAAACCTCTTATTGGAATGATACGATATCCCACTATAGCCCATAAACATGTCTAATCAAGATGTATTTTCCAATGCCTTTACGGCATTTAAGGAGACGGAAAATGTTAAGTACTCTAATTTGATTGTTGCACCTTGTAAACGGGAATGAAATCGTCACTTTCTCTCTCCTGAATTTGATGTAAAATACAATAGGAAAAATTAAAAGCCTGAGGAACCATCAAACTTGCAGTCGGTGAGGGGCAAGAAAGGAAACATCTGGACAGGTGGCAACCCCACCCAGAGAGTCTGTACCCATACGGAATGAGAACAATCACCACAAGTCCAGCCTGGCGAGTGTTAAAACATGAGCAAGGGACAGCACAACTGGCTGGGAAGGTGTGGAAGCCACAAAATGCAGAATTAAGGGGTAGGTAAATAATGTCCTGGTTCTCACTGCTAGGTGAGAAGACAGCCAATATGAAATGAGAAAGCTCTAGAACTTATTCTGTGCAAAGAAGTTGGCAAGGAGGCACTGAGTAGCCTCATGGTGTCTGATGTATACACACTTGGTAATGTAAACGATAATTTGTGTGTATATCTACAGTTCCTTTCTCCTGACAGACAGGAAACTACCCGGTATAATACTCAATTTACTTCTTTGTCTGATACAGTCCGTAGCTCCATCCACAAGCAGGCTTGAGTTAGCAGCCTCCCCAAAGGAGGAGCCCAAGGAGAAGTGTAACTGACCATTCCTTCTCATATATTCTCTCCTCTGTCCCAGAAGCAGGACCCTGGCTAACCCCTAAGCTGGAGCAGAAAAAGCACTAAAAGTTCTCTAAAGATCATGGGAACAAGTCAAAGGAACACAGGACCATCTGAGTAAGCCTTGCATTGGAAAAGTCTAGGTCACTAAAATCAGTAAAGATTATAATAGCTTGTTACTCACAAGTACCTCTGGTATCCTCAGGTGCCTATTGATAACACACACATGGGAACACACTGGCACTTTGGTGGGGAACAGCTTTTGTATGTAACTTCAAATACTCTGTGCTCTCCACTACACGCACAAATAATTATCCATTATGAAGGAGGAGAAAGTCTTCACAGCGGAGACACCTGGAAGACAATAATATAACCAAATGCTTAAGCTTAGTAAAGGAAGGATGAATGGAAGTGTCCCATCTAGGATGAAACTGAGCATTACAGTGTGGCTGCCAAGATCCTCCTGTCATAGACATGCTGTACTGGCTGGCTGTGTGTGTCAACCTGACACAAGCTGGAGTTATCACAGAGAAAGGAGCCTCTCTTGAGGAAATGCCTCCATGAGATCCAGCTGTAGGGCATTTTCTCAATTAGTGATCAAGGGTGGGATGGCCCCTTGTGGGTGGTGCCATCCATGGTCTGGTAGTCTTGGGTTCTATAAGAAAGCAAGCTGGGCAAGCCAGGGGAAGCAAGCCAGTAAGTAACATCTCTCCATGGCCTCTGCATCAGCTCCTGCTTCCTGCCCTGTGTGAGTTCCAGTCCTGACTTCCTTTGGTGATGAACAGCAGTGTGGAAGTGTAAGCTGAATAAACCTTTCCTCCCCGACTTGCTTCTTGGTCATGATGTTTTGTGCAGGGAGAGAAACCCTGACTAAGACAATTGCTGAACTGGGGCTCAGTCAAGGTAACCCTCACTCCAGCTAGCTCAGTCCAGACAGCTTTCACTCCAACTGAGGTAGAACTGCAAATGATAAAGCTGTACACCTTGAAACCGTCAAGGTCCTGCATGCCAAAGAAAGATGGCGGGAGACTCCAGAGTCCATGTGCTCACTGCATATGACAACCTAAGCAAATATATGACTCATGACCGTGATGCTCTACTGTAGGGATGTTTTCAGAAAGATTAAAAACGAGTTTGACCGGCCGTACTACCGATGTTATTTAATAATAATAAAAAAAAGTATGAATGCTATCTTCCTGGCTTTGACCTGATGTTTTCATTTTGGTTTGATGGAGGAGTAACCTTGTTTGTATTGAAAATGAGCACCACTGAAGAATTCAGGGTTCAGATGAACAGGATAGCATATTTACAGGGTTCTGGGATAAATCTATTTTGCTGCCAAATAAAAATAAAAATAAAATTGTCCTAAGGTCCCACCCGTAGCTAAGGAGCTAATGGCAGCTGACAGCCCCTGGGTGAGGGAGAGTCGCTTTTCTTTGAGGGACGTGACCACTGAGAGGTTGTCCACCCCTACCTGAGGATGATACCACATTCATGTGCTTATTGACAGCACTAACTCATCTCGGTGGATTATTTTTAAAAAGAGAGAGAGGACATGGCGTTGAGAAGGAGATGGTGAGATGGGATCTAGATAGCAGAGTGAGGTGAGTATGATGAAGATACAGCTTATATTTGACAGGCTTTGACTAGGTCACATAAGTCAACCCTTCCTCCCCAAGTCCTTTTTGGTCATGGTGTTGGATCACTATAGATAGATAGATGGATGAATGGATGGATAGATAGATAGATAGATAGATAGATAGATAGATAGATAGATAGATAGATAGATAGATAGATAGATAGATACATAGATACATAGATACATAGATACATAGATACATAGATATATAGATACATAGATACATAGATACATAGATAGATACATAGATTCATACATATACACATACATACATAGATACATAGTGTATTGTATATATATATGTGTGTGTGTATACACATATATTACATTGTGTAAGAGTAACTTATTAAATAAAATAAACAGAATACAATGTAAAATAAAGAGAAAGTTGTAGGGATGTGTGGTGCTGTACTCCCAGCTGAGTTTAAGCCCCGACACTGCCAAGGATACAGTTTGGGAGAGAAAAGCCAGTTGGCCACTGTGATCTTGTGCCTCTGCAGCTTGTAACTGAGAAGTGCCTGAGTGATTTCCCTCACCTACTGTTAGGGACAAGAGGCTGCAGTGAGGACATCACTGTTACCTGAGAACCTCGCTTTGTCTTTCCAGCAGTCATTCAGATTCAGCGTGAATTCAGGAACCCGGGTGAAAACACATGTATTTGTTCTCGCCCCACTTTCTTACTTCCAAGTGAGAAACCTCATGCCCCAACTCCGCTTTGGATAAAGCAATTCTAGAGTGTCACCATGTACTGTGTCTTGGGAATATGGTGGGTTTTCAGCATTAATCCCCACCCTTCCAGGTTTTGCCTCTATGCCTCCGGCTTCTGGCTAGTAAAAGCCAGCCTGTGTTCTGGTTCTGTGAATCCCTCCCCCCAAATCATGATCTTCCATTTTTCAAAGATCTTCCATTTCCTCAAAACAGCTGAATTGTTGCTTCTAAATGAGAGACCCTTCCTCCCACCAGGGCTTTGATCCCGCCTCTTCTGACCGCGCTTTCAGGACAGCCGCTCAGTATTGACATTTCCTGATACCTCCTCTATGATACCATGATACCTGATACCGTGCCTCTATGTCAGCAAGGGGCTGCCCCTGTGATCTTTGTCAGGTGCCCCCAACTCTTTCTGAGACTCGACTGAGCAGTGCGCATGACCCAACTTGGCATGTACGCTAACGAAGGGTGATGTTTGGAACGTCTCCACGAGAGAACTTCCTGCAGGAGAGAACACTATGTTGAATCCAAAGCAAGAGAACGTTATGACTTCTGACTACTCTAGAAGATTTCACAAGGTTCCCCTGACCAAAGCAAAGAGGCTTTTTTTTTTTATGCCAAGAAGGGAAAGTCGATCGTTTGGCTTCTGAGTTTATTGTAGGCTTATATTTTGCAGTTCCTTGCCATTATTTGAACTTTCTGGGGACATGATATGCTCCTTTGGTTAAAACAAAACAAAACAAAAAATTCAGCGTTGGTATTTTTTTTTAAACACTTTATAAAAAGATTGTTCAGGAAGGGAACATTGGTGAAGTGTTTGCTATGAAAGTACAAGGACCAGAGTTTTCATGCAAACTCTGAACCCACAAAAGAGCCAGGTGGATGGAGTGGCCCACCTGTAGGTTGCCATGGATCGGAGGCAGAGAGACAGGGAAACCCAGGAGCAGGCTGGCTAATCAGATGAACTGAAGGGTTCAGTGAAAGAGCCTTGTACAATATATAACATGGAAATCTATGGGGGAAACACCCTACATTAACCATGGTCACCCAAGTATATGGAAATGTATGCCTGTAAACATACCCACAGACATGTATACACACGTGTATGTACACATAACTCTAAAACACATACATTAAAAGAAAAAAAGAAAAGCGTTAAATAAATAACTTCCAATTTTAGAAGGACAAAACATAGGAATCCATCCTCTGGTGATGCAACTACCTTTTGGGGACTTTGAAATTAAAAGTTGGGATAAAAACTTAAAGCAGAGTTGAGGCAGGGAGAAAGAGGGGAAAGAGGGGAGATCCCCGCAGTTCCTGTTAAAATAGGCTCAGAGAGCTGTCCTTAAGGCAGGTGGGTAAAAGTGGAAGCTTAAAGACACATGAGTCTATACTGGTATTTCACATTTCCCACGATGCCCTCCCGGGCTGGGATTACTAACGTTTACCCCAGTGTGGAGCATTTAGATAAACATCATTTGCGATGCTGAGTTATCCGTTGGCTTAGCATCGAGGACGCTTGGCAGTTCCACCCTCTCAATTCCCCTGACTGAAATCTTACAACATGTCTTCCAAAAATCAGGAACAGAATTCTGGAGGTTCATTTCCACTTTTTTCTATGGTTCTGTAATCATCAGCTTCTTCATCAAATGGCTGTGCCATTGTTCTGTTATCTGTGGCGCTGACCCAAAGAAGAGGACAGGATGAACTACTTCTACTCAAGGGAGTTTGCAGAGAGAGAGAGAGAGAGAGAGAGAGAGAGAGAGAGAGAGAGAGAGAAGAGAGAGAGAGAAAGAGAGAGAGACAGAGAGAGAGAGAGACAGAGACAGAGACAGAGAGAGATCCAATGGTCTGATAGACAGCCATGGTTTAAGCCACAGTCTTTTATCAATGAATCAGTCTATAAAGTGTCACCTGTGTAAGTACAACTTTTAAGACCTAGGTAGCTATTTAATAACAAAAGCAGTCTACAATTTTCAAAAGTATTAAAGACTACAAGCCCTTGAATATGATCAATTGGATGTTATCTCTCAAACATGCCTTCATCATGCGTGAGGCTTTGAAACGAGCAGTGGGGCTCAGTATGCATCCACTTTGGTGTGTTAATAATGCATCAGATAGTTTGTGAGCGTAGAATAAGGATTCCTGTCCTCGGTGCTTCCCTGAGGTTATGGATGGACATCTTGGTAAAGGTGGAAAGTACGGCAGAGGCTTGCTGGACTAGTGAGCTCCTTCATAGGCAAGCCCAGAATTAAATAGTAGGCAGACTGCAGCTGTGGGCATCCTCTGTAGTGGCCCCAGTGGCTTCCATCTCTTTGTCACCTCAACAACATGGCTAATTGTCAGCTGTCCGTACCTCTTAACTCTGACAAAATTCTGTAATGGCACATCCTAATAAAACCCAGAACTGCTAGGTTCCTTTCTAAACTCTCAAAAGCAGTCCCTGCTGAAAGAGACGACGACAGTGTTATATAGAGCTGCCCCCACCCCACCCCCTGCTCCCAGATGAGTCAGTTGGTTCGTTATAACAAAACTTTAAAACAGTTTCTACTTCCTCAGAGTCCCAGAATACTTAAGATGTTTACCATTTTCTAGTCAGGAGTGGAATAAACTTTCGTATAACTCACACATTTTTAAACACGTTAAATAAGGTCTCTGGGCTTGTGTTCATCGAGCACATGGCTGATGGGATGCGCCCGAACTCAGAAAGCCGAATTGATTTCAACAAGGCCTTCTCTGTTGCACATGTTCTTTGAGCTCAGTTTGAGTTTGGGGTTTTTCCATTAAATTTGCCTTGCCCTTTACAGTTTAGAACAATTATCTGGGTTAAAAGCTTTAACATCAACTGGGAATGGCACGGATTGCCTTTGACCAACATTACATCATATTATCCAAAGTCCTGTGCTTCCTTTTTTTTTTAAAGTCTATTTTTTCCCAGTATTTTCCATAAACTTCATTAGTCACGGATCTAAGGCTTTTCTGGCTTTGCTCTTGCCGGCCTGCCACCTCCCTCAAGTTTTCACTTAACTTTGCCTGTGTGAGTTCTACAGAGAAGGGGAGCTTGCTTCTCCTCACAGGCCTTCTCGACGTTAATCACGGATGAGTAGAATAACGTGGACCGCAGAGGAAGCACAGGTGGATCGGGTCGCTTCATCTGAAGACCACACAGGCAGCTTCTCAATGATCTGCACTCTCATCTTGCCTCTGCCTCCTCACAAGCTAGTCCTCAGAAAAGTTTTATGGAGCCGCTCTGTCCTGTCCTGAAAGCATCTACTCCCACCCCCACTCACTTTTCAAGAGACTCCAGGTGCTTCTCAGAGGAAAGCAATACTGGTTTGCTCATTCATTCATCCACTCATTCATTCATTCATTCACTCATTCTTGGTGCACATAGCAAGTGTTTGCTGTATGCTGGGCACTGTCCTAAGGACTTTGCATCCATCAAGATCCCCGCCCTCCACAGTGTGGCAAGCAATGTTGATATTCTGATGGATCTTAAAGAAAGGCAGATGGACAGAAGGAAGAAAGCAGAGATGACATGTGTGCCAAAGCTGAGGAAAGGCACAATCAGCAGCAGAAAGCCATCACTGTGACAGAGGAACCATGAGAGGGAAATCTTCACAGGAAAGGGCAGCTTAGAATTCAAGAGGTGGGAGGGGGCTCACCGAGGAGGACCTGGTGTTCTTGGTTCTGCAGGAATTTCTGGCATGTACTCATCAAATATTGAAATAAAATTTAAACTCTATGACAAGCAGTCCGAGTGTTATTGTGATAAGCTCAGTAATTGGTCTGAAGGCTGAGGATCTGTGGAAACTCAGTGGGATTTTACATATTTCATTACCTTTAGAGCTTGTTTCATAAGGACAAATTCTGACCACACCTCTATGCCCTCCCTTTTCTCTTACCTCCTACTATTTTTTTTATCCTTCACCTCGACTCCCTTCTATTTCTGTGTAACATCTATACAAGGTTTTGAGTGCCTGTGCAAGATCTAGAACCCACAAATGAGAGAAAACATAAAACTTCTCTGCCTCCCTGAGTCTGGATTACTTCATTTAAATTAATAGGCTCTCCAGGAGGAATCCACTTTCTCGCCAACAACATCCTTTTATTCTTTCTTACTGAATAAATTTCATAGTGCACATGTTGCAATGCTATTCCTCTTGTTGAGGGACAGCTAGGCTGACCCCCACCCCAACTTGGTGTAGCCCTTGGATAGCTGAAAGAAAGACACAAAGACAGATAGAAAGACAGAAAGAAGGAAGGAAGGAAGGAAGGAAGGAAGGAAGGAAGGAAGGAAGGAAGGAAGTGGGAGGGAATGGGAAAGAGAGAGAGGAAGGAAGGAAAAGAAAGAGAGAAAGAAAGAAAGAAAGAGGAAATGAGAAAGAGAGAGAAAGGAAGGAAGGAAAAGAAAGGAAGGAAGGAAGGAAGGAAGGAAGGAAGGAAGGAAGGAAGGAAGGAAGGAAGAAGAAAGTAACTGAATTAGAACAGGGAGTGGTGGAAGGTCAGGTCTACATTGTGTGGTGATTACTGTGTCAGTTTACCACATCAATTGCAATGTGAAAAGAGAGAAGCAAGACTCCCAGAGAGGACAGTAGCTTGACAAGAGCCTAGTCCTCAGGAGAGCCCCAAGAAGCCTTCTGTTGCATAATCTAAGGGTTTGTGAGATAAGTCAGAAGTGGCATGGGCTATGATGAGCCCAACATGTAGAAAATTTGGAAACAATATAAAAAGATATTATAACATTGACCTGAACATTTTCGTCGTTAAATTTTGCGGCTTGAAACAAAATTGCTAAAATGTGCTCATTCCACTGCTATGAAATCCATGTGTTTAACGGCTGTGTCCCTTCTAACATGAGTGACATTCTGAGAAGACGTGAGTCTTAATTTACTTGGTACTAACTCAAAGCCCCTGGACAATAAGGTTGCTTAGAGATGGATGCTCACTAGTGAGTCAAAGGCACAGGTCAGTCCCTGGATGACCAAGGTGATTTGCTGTGAACTCCACTGCTGGTCCCTGGTTTCTGTGTTCACATGTGTATCTGTCATGTATCCTTCTATATCCTCCAATGCACTGTTCCCTGACTCCTGTGGATAAACCTTCCTCCTCATGGCAGCAGGAATTCAAGGAGGTCAAGGTGACTTGTTGTTACAATGTAATGAGATGCAGTAAATCTCACCCCTTAAGTTTACTGCAAGACTCGAATAGCAAAGACTCGTACCAAGTAGAAACATTTTTACATCTATATTTTCAGTCAAGCATTTTTTTCAAATGTCTTCAGATAAAAATTAATGTGTTAGAAATTATGGTAAATGCCTTCCCATCTCAGCATTGGAAGGATTAAAAGTCACTGATCTGTTCTTTTGGGGGGCATTTAATTTTCCCATTTCAAAAGTTTACTGCGAAGTTACTGAGATCCCATGATTCTCAGTTGCTATTTCCAACGTGTGGATGCTATTTCTATATTTGTGAAGAATGTGTCTGCATTTTGCACATTTCTAAGATGACATGCAGGTGTGAAGTTTCTGCTCAGATTCTTAAGTAACTTGATTTAAAAAAAAAATCTTATCTTTACATTAGAAAGCCAAAGGTGCTGAGAGCTGCTTTTATTTCAAAAGTGTGGCTTCATTTTACAGGTTTATTTATCTTATTTTATTTATGCATTTATTTTATCTTATTATTTGGGTTTTTTTTTATTTTTTGGAGACAGAATGTCACCATGTAACCTGGCTGGCCTGCACCTCACTGCATGGGACTGAAGCTGTGCACCACGATGCCCAGGGCTTACTCACTTTAGAAGTAAACTAGAACTGTTTATTATTAGAAGGCACCGTTTACTATAACAAGGTGCCGGTCTCTTTCAGGTCCTGATTTGCGACCTTTCCCAAGATGAGGGAGTCATAAAACAGGTCGTACAATAAATCTGGCTAGGAATACAAGGGGATCATTTATTTTCCAGATATAACTGAGATTTCCTGGAAGAATAATTCTGGAGTAGGCAAGAGTCAGAGACCATGTTTAGTCACATTGGCTGTGAGCTAATTTCACACCTAAAATATATGCAGCATCACTCCCAGGCTTAGGTGTCATCAAGGGATCTAGGACAGTAAGCAATGCCATCTTCATGGTATAGAATACATGTCTCTCGTGTGACCATGGACATGAAGGTCATTTGTTTGCATGGCCAATTTGCAGAGGGACTGTGTGGCTGATCTCCCTTTAACAGTGACTTCCTTCTTTGCTCTACAGGTTTTTTCCTTGAAACAGAACATGAAATGACAGCATCCCACCTAAAACAGGTCACCACATGGCCAGGGATTCATACATAGTTCTACAATCCCACGAGAAGCCCAAGACAGAGTAATGCACAAGGCTTGACTTCATGCCCAGAATCATTTACTCACCCTGACTACAGTAGGCTGACAAAATTCAAATCAGGACAGCAGGACAAAGACAGGGAGTGAGATTATACTCACAGCTCTGTCTCAGCCACGTTGACAAATCTTCAGTCAGGCAAAGCCTCTTCTGATCACCTCAGCTCAGGGAAGGAGTCAAGGCAGGAAAATACTATGAATTCCTGTAGTTTTTAATGACAGAAAGAAAAACATTTCACCTTTTAATTCTTCTTCTTCTTCTTCTTCTTCTTCTTCTTCTTCTTCTTCTTCTTCTTCTTCTTCTTCTTCTTCTTCTTCTTCTTCTTCTTCTTCTTCTTTTCTTCTTCTTCTTCTTCTTCTTCTTCTTCTTCGTCTTCTTCTTCTTCTTCTTCTTCGTCTTCTTCTTCTTCTTCTTCTTCTTCTCTCTCTCTCTCTCTCTCTCTCTCTCTCTCTCTCTCTCTCTCTCTCTCTGTGTGTGTGTGTATTCATATGTGAAGATCAGAAGACAATCTCAGGTGATGGTTCTCTCCTTCCACCTTCTTTTCTATCAAAGTCTCCAGGAGTTCAGGACAGCATATGCCAGGCTAGCTAGTCCATGAGCTTCTAGGAATTCTTCATCTGGCTCCCATCTCTCTGTAGGAGCACTGATGGTTTATGCTGCTGTGTCTGGCTTTATGAGTTCTATTAAGAGTCAAGGGGTTGGGGATTTAGCTCAGTGGTAGAGCGCTTGCCTAGCAAGCGCAAGGCCCTGGGTTCGGTCCCCAGCTCTGAAAAAAAGAAAAAAGAAAAAAAAAAAGAGTTAAACTCAGATCTGGAACTTGTGTAGTAAACATTTTACATGTGCCCTTTAAGAATACTTCTTTGTATTCTTATTCTCTCTCTCTCTCTCTCTCTCTCTCTCTCTCTCTCTCTCTCTCTCTCTCTCTCTCTCTCTCTCTCTCTCCCCCTCTCCCCTCTCCTTTTTTTTTTTCTCTTCTGGTGGATTTTTTCTTCTTTTAAAAATTATTTTTATTGGATTTTTTTTAATTTACATTTCAAATGCTATCCCTTTCCTGGTTTCCTCCTTAAACCCTATCCCCCCCCTCCCCTCCCCCCTCCCGCTTCTTCTATGAGGGCGTTCCCCACCCACCCACACCTTCCCTCCTCCCCGCCCTGATATTCCCCTACACTGGGGGATCAAGCCTTAGCAGGACCAAGGGCTTCTCCTCCCATTGGTGCCCAACAAGGCCATCCTCTGCTACATATGCAGCTGGAGCCATGGATCTGTCCTTCTGTACTCCTTGGGTGGTGGTTTAGTCCCTGGGAGCTCTGGTTGGTTGGTATTGTTGT
This sequence comes from Rattus rattus, assembly GCF_011064425.1. Classification (NCBI taxonomy): domain Eukaryota; kingdom Metazoa; phylum Chordata; class Mammalia; order Rodentia; family Muridae; genus Rattus; species Rattus rattus. Next base: position 74,686,025 of record NC_046166.1, read on the forward strand.
TTTTATGGGGTTGCAAGTCCCTTCAGCAATCCTTTCTCTAATTCCTCCAACAGGGACCACATTCTCAGTTCAACGGTTGGTTGCAAGCATCTGCCTCTGTATTTCTAGCAGACTATCAGGTTAACTCTGACAGTGGTATAGATACTCACGCTATCCTGTTGCCTATTCCCTGCCTTTTGCTTCACGGAATCAGTAGTAAAATCGTAAATTCTCTGAAAAGTCACTGACTTCATACGTCCACCCACCATCAATGTGATGCTGAGCTTCTTGTGTCCAACTGGCTGGCTATGTGGCTCCCAGTGTTGGCTCATCTTCATCAGTCTCGACAGAATTTCTTAGGTGACATTTGCATTTGGACCTGTAAGTTTCAGGTACATTGGATTGCCCTCTACAATGTGGTGGACCTCATTCAAGCATGGCAAAGTCCTAGAAAGTTCACTTCCCATGAGAAAGAGAGGATTCTCCCTCAAAACAGCCTTGAGACACAAGACTGCAGCCTCTGTTCCTCCTGTTATTTAACCCTGCACTATACTACTGCTAACCCTACAAATTTGGGGCCATTGAACTACACCTAATCTCTCTCTTCATATATAGGTGATACAATAATATAACATGTAAATTACAGAGATAGATAGATAGATAGATAGATAGATAGATAGATAGATAGATAGATAGATAGGACAGTTAAACCATTGTATGGTTCTGAAAGTTGGGTGTCTACAGCTCTATGTAATCTCTGTACACTAGCTGTCAGGTGAACAAGGGTATTTGCAATATTGGCTTTTATAAAGACACTGTCCTGGGATTAGTTCCTGACTCAATCGATGACTAGCTGACTTGGGGCAAATTCTTTAGGCTTTTCTGACCCTAAATCTGTCCATCTGGATAAACATCAACCATGATTTTTTTTTTTTGGTTCTTTTTTTCGGAGCTGGGGATCGAACCCAGGGCCTTGCACTTCCTAGGCAAGCGCTCTACCACTGAGCTAAATCCCCAACCCCATCAACCATGATTTTAACTTTGACAAATTCTCTGTGGGTAGATGCTGCTATTAACTGTGGTATCCTCACACTACAGTCAATGCGAGCTTCTCGAATTCTTTCTCAGCGGCACTCCACACTTACAGATCACCCTCGGTTGCATCGTCACAAGCATAGTAGAAAAAAAAGAAAGACGCCTTGAAGATGAAGTCTGCTTTGGATTTTTCCCAGTGAGGGAAGAGACTCTGCTTGGGACAGAGGATGAAAGACAGCTGGCTGGCAAGAAGGGATCGCAGCTGGCTGAGTGGAAATGGGAGAGTGGCTTGAATGGCTGATCAGTCTGCAGTACTTGACTGCCTTTAAAAGCAGAGGAGTGGATGTTTGTTAAAATTAATCAGAAGCCCTTGAGAATGGAAGGTGAAGAACGGTCGGCACGCAGGCCCAGGAGCTACATGGGGTAGTTCTTTCTGAAAGAACCCAGTGTTGGTTCTCTAGGAAACACAAGCATTGAGGTTGTGATTATGGCATAGAGGTAGGCATTCAGGACTTCTGGGAGGGTCAGCCTCGTGGTCTCCTGCATAGGCTGCCATTCTCAATCATTAACGATAGCTGTTGAAAGGAAACACAGAAGCTGTGTGAGCCGGCGAGCTTGTGCTTCACAGTTAATTTAATGTTTGATGCATTTAGAAAGTCAGGTTTCCAGGCAATGCATCCCACCTTTCATGTGTGGTTCCTGCTCTGACAATTTTCACTTTTCTTTCAGTATTTGACCCCAGACTACTTCTGGCAGGACACTGACAGCTTATTACTTGTTAGTTGGTGTCTGAATGTACTTATTTCTTTTAAAACGCTTGAAAAAAAAATCTTTCTAGCAAAGTCTCACTTTCTCCTCTTAAAGCACACTTCAACTTGATAGTGTGGCATTCACGCAGCCAGAATGAAACGCTGTGTGGAAAAATCAAGACAGCTGCGACTCTGAAATGGTCCAGGGCCAGGAAGCATAAACCCTCTTATTCAAGGATAATTCAATTCCAAAACACAGACCCAGCCAGAGCGTCACCCATGAGGCTTGCACTGAAAATCATCACTTCTGGTCAGCAGGAGGTTATCTGTGTCTGTGACGGCCATGCACTCGGTGCCTCCTGTCTTCAGTATGTGATGCCTGCAGGTGTCAGAGCAATTGCACAAGGATGCAAGTCACCCAGAGATTCTAGTCTCAACCCAAAGTGCAGGAAGCAAGGAACACTGAGCAGACGTGAAACAAAGTCCAAGAAACGCACATACCAGGTTCAATCATGACGTGTCTGGAACATGCTGGAACTCATGTCTGGACAGAGGTATAAAGTTAGGGAATTTGAGTAGTGTTTCCTTTGGGAGCAAATGTAATGCAAATACTGATAAAAATTTATATTTAGCTACATTTTTTTAGTCTGTCACTTTGGGGATCATGAAAAATGATATCCTTTCTGTGTGGGGCTCAGAAAATACCTAGAAATTTTCCCATGAGAGGATTTTCATCAGGAAGCGCTTTCTCCACTACACCACTTATCTTTTTCTCTTCTACGTCTTCCTGTTTATTTTCCCTTCCAGACAAGTGCTTTAGAGTCATTTTGATTGGATTCCTCAATAACACAAGTAGGACTCTTTTCTCTTTGACCTTGTGGGCCAGTTCACAGGATCAGGAAACAGCTAGATATGTCCACCAGAAGGAGACCCAGCTCCCCCGGCTAACCTTCACTAACTATTCTAAGAGTCTGCCCTCTGACCTCAGTGCCTATTCAGGAGTAACAACGTTCTGATACTTCTGCTCTTTCTGACATTTAAAGCCTGTGTTATCTGCCTCGTCGTGGGAGCTGTCTTAGCAGTTAGCTCTCGCTCTTTTAGGGAAAACGAAATGAATTATGCAGCAATACTTCATTTTGTCATCACAGATAACAAGTCTCACACACACACACACACACACACACACACACACACACACACACACACACACACGCAAATGCCTTGGCTTCATAAAGCGCTGAAAGGAAATATTTTTATTTAAAAAAAATAGTTCAGAGAAAAGAAAGGCAAGTTGTCTTCTTCAATGGTTTTAATCATTATTGATCCTTGCTTCTATAGAAACTTAGTATGGCAGGGTTTTCTTAGATCCCGATTTTGATTTAGTTAAGACGTGGAGACTTCTACACTGTTTAAAGCTGTTGTCTCTCAGCTAGCCACTAACTTACCCTGACTTATCTGCCATTCCATCTGCCCGCACAGTTATCGCTGCCTGTTCTCAGTTCCTTTTGTCTCCCTTCTGCTTCTCTTTGAGTTTGCCCATGACTCTGCCTGTCCGGAAGTCCTGCCCCCGTACTTCCTGCCCCATTTCTGGTTGTTGGCTATTTATTACACAAAAAGCCAAATGCCATTCTGAACCAATCGATAGCAACACAGGGCCTGATCCATCTCTTAGGGTTGCCTTTAGGTAACGAGAACTTCTTGCCCTTCATCTTTTGGGCAGGTGAGGAAGGGCAAGCATTTATATGTAGAAAACCACCAATGGGTCACAGAAATAACAATACCAAAATTTAGCTGGCACTTAGCTTTCTGACTTTCTGTACAGAAATAACAACTGAAAATATAGGAGAACACCTTCGTACAATGTAAGGGAAGTCACCCCAACAACCCTGTGTGTGTGTGTGTGTGTGTGTGTGTGTGTGTGTGTGTGTGTGTGTGTGTGTGTAGGCAATCAATGTCTTAAATCTTTGTCTCTTTGGTCTGTGCTGATTTCTCTTTTATTTGCTCATGCTATATAATACGCATTACTAGATCTTAAATTCCTTCCTGGAGCCGCCATTTCATGTGCACATATGTGTTTCTAAGTACACAGCTGTATCACAGTAAGAAAGAGGCTGACTCCACAGAGTACTCCTCTTGTCAGGACAGGAAGAGTGGGGAGGGAACTAGGCGGATGGTACCAGGGACCTAAGCAAACATGGCTAAAATGTTTTCTGGCAAGAGGTGAAATTGTTGATGATTTTAGTGTGTTCTCTTTTCTCTGTTGAGGGTTTTAATGTAATTAACTAGAAGTAAGGAAAGACCAGACACGAGCCAGCCAGCAGGGAAGCTTGAGCAAGAAGATAAGGTTAGGAAGAGAGGAGCCTGGAAGGAACTGTGAGTATCATATGCATCTCCCATAATGAGGTGGATGACAAGCCAATAGCAAAGTCATTGGGACCTTCAGATGTCCATGGGGTATAGAATAAATTGTAGAGGTGTCAAGAATACCAGTTGGAAACTGTGGGGACCTATGGAACGAGGATCTCTTCTCTAGTGTGGTGCACTGCCAATGTTCCAGGTGTCACTAGAAGTCTTCCCTCTGCACATGCACACCGTAGGCCACACCTACCATCTCCCTTTTTTATCAGACTACCAACCTTTCTTCTTTAATTGTCAACTTGCATCCTTCATCCTCTTTCTCAGGCATCTGATCTTATTTACAAGTTTCTCCTCAATACTCTCCTGGCCCGTGACTCAGGAATTCGACTCCATTTTTGGTTGCGGCTGCTCTGTTTATCCTTACTAAAGGTAAAAACTCCATCTCCTCACTGCCAGGCCTTGTGGCTCCTGGCCTGGAATATGATAAAACTGCAATGAATGCAAATGAGCGAGCCCTGCAAACACACAGAAAGTACCCAAGTGCTATTAATATAGATAGCAAGAAATCATAACAGAAACATGGGCATTAGCTATGGATTCCTCTTCTTGGTGATGTGCTATGATTTGAAGAATTCTATACTTCAACAGACCCACTCCATCTTAATGTATAAACTTCTCTACTGTCAGACTGGAATGTTTCTCATGGCTTCATTGCTAAACAATGACAAGGAGTAGAAGATCCCAGACAGCCAAGACATGGTTAACATCAGATATGACTCGGTACAAGTTTCTTTTCTTCTGGTAAGCTGAAAGATGTCCTTCTGATATCACTCAGTAAGAGTGATCTAATAGTATACACCGGAAAAGAAGGATCTGAAGCCACAAGTAAGCCTTAAGTATTTTCAAAAGGAAAATGTATAATCTCTTGGGGGGGAAATATTTACATTGTCCTTCATTGGTCACCTTAATGACTCATGTTATAACTAAAGTGATATCTGTCTACCACTGACTACAAATACTCCATGGAGAAGATAGGAACCTGTGAGAAGGAGGGCCTGAAAAGTGAGGATTGAACTCAGAGGTAGCCCCACATCCTCCTGCTTCCTCCTGACCCTAGGTGAATTTTGATTGACCTCCTAGGATCTGTCTCAAAGATTTAAAGAGAAAGTGCATTGCGAGCATGAACTTCAGGAGAGGATATTTTCCATCCACACCAGAATCTAGTCTTTTGTTGTTGTTGTTGTTTTTATTCTCTCTGGTTTATACCCAGTCTGGATTGTCTTGATGCAAAAACATCACAGGGCTTTTGCGACAGCCCTGGATTTTCCATGAGCAGCATTGCTCAATGAACATTTTCTCTTGGAAAATACCTTAACTTCTAATTCAGTGCATTTGGATCCAATTCATTTGATTTACTCTCAAACCATTCTGTTTCTGGCAGTCTCATGCTTTCCAGGTTCTGTAGGTCAAAATAATAGAGCTATCTTCAATGTCACCCTTGTATTCATTCATCTATCCATTCATTCATTCATTCATTCATTCATTCAAAGCACTGATATTTACTGTGATGTGTCAAGCCCTCTATTACAACAAGAAACATATGCAGTGATAAACAGCCCAGGCTTCAGACCCCAAGGTGGGCTTGGATTCTCCAAACACATCCAATCACTAAGGCTCCTTCAGTTCTTCAGCTGTTCATCTATGCTTTCTTTGTAGCTTCCACTGCCCTCAGCATAATTCAAGCCATAATTATTACAATAATCCATTCCCTAGTTTCAGTGGCCTTCACAGGCCAACCAGACACAGCCTTCTAAAGCTAATTCTTTGTATGCACATGAAGAGATCAGAAAACAAGGGGTGTCTTCCTCTCCCACTCTCCACTATATTCCCTTGAGACAGAGTCTCTCCATGAACTGGAAAAAGTTAGCATTTCAGCTAGGTTATCAGCCAGTGAGTTCCCCATATTCACTCCCCAGGCCTGAAGTTAATGACATCTACTTTGACATCTCAACATTTAAAGATGTACCTTTCTTGGTAAGTATTTGTAAGAAAACTCTCACAAATACTTTTTGAATACATGTTTAACTACTGAATATTTGCCAGAATAAGGATATCGATGAACATGTCTCTGATCTTCCATAGTTTATAATACATTTCTCTCTTCCCTGTGGCAGCAACTTTGAGCCCCATATGGGCAAGTAGGCTTAAATGTGTTTTCAACATGGAAAGAGACTATGGTTGTTGATTTCCCTGAAGAGCATATCTCTTAAAGGTCCACATGCTCCAGAGGGAGTGACGTTGGTAAGAGAGAACCTGGGAATCCCAATCTCCAGAGCTATCTCCAAGGTATATAGACATCAGTTGCTTGCTAAAGGGAAACCCATCTTCTTTACTACAGCTGTGTTTAGGAAATGGTCTAGTCTGATTTTCTATTGCTGTGATGAACACCATAACAAAAAGCAACCTGGGAGAAAAAGGTGCATTTGGCTTATACATCCCAGGTCATATTCTACCTTTGAGGTAAGTCAGGGCAGGAACTGAAGGGAGGAGCAAGGAGGTAGAAACTGAAACAGAAGTATCTTGGTTAAGGTTTTACTGCTGTCAACAGACACCATTACCAAGCAATTCTTATAATGACAACATTTAATTGGGGCTGGCTTACAAGTTCTGTTCATTATCGTCAAGGCGGGAGCATGGCAACATCCAGGCAGGCATGGTGCAGGAGGAGCTGAGAGTTCTACATCTTCATCTGAAGGCTGTTAGCAGAATACTGACTTCCAGGCAGCTAGGATGAGAGTCTTAAAGCCCACACTCAAGTGACACACCTCCTCCAAGGCCACACCTACTCCAACAAGGCCACTCCTACTCCACAGGACCACACCTACTCCACAGGACCACACCTACTCCAACGAAGCCACACCCACTCCAACAAGGCCACACCTACTCCAACAGGACCACACCTACTCCAACAAGGCCACACCTACTCCAACAAGGCCACACCTACTCCAACAAGGCCACACCTACTCCACAGGACCACACATTCTATTAGTGTCATTCCCTGGGTAACCATATACAAACTATAACATTCCACTCCCTGGCTTCCATAGGTTTGCTCAAACATATGATTCTGTGGGGGCCATACCTAATCATAGCATAATGCAAAATAAATTTTTTGTCATTCAAAGTGGCTTCAAAAGTCCCCATAGTCTAATCGCAGTCACAACAATGTTAAAAGTCCAAAGTTCAAAGTCTCTTCTGACATTTGTCCAATTGCTTAACTTTAATCTCCAAAGCAAGACAGGAAACCAGCCGGGCAAACTCTGCATCTCCATGTCTGATGTAAAACTCCAACTCCCTTTTCATCTTTGTTGACTGCAGCAAAGTTCTTTCTCTAAGGCAACTTCAACATTATTGTTCCAAGATCTGGGATCCATACATAGTCTTCTGGGCTCCTCCAAAGGGTTGGCTTCACTCTTCCAGCTCTGCCTCTGTAGCACTCTAAACTCAGGTGTGTCCACTCCATTGCCACTGCTGTTCTTGGTGATCATCTCATGGTACTGGCATCTCTAATACACTGGGGTCTTCCTCTGCCACAAGCTTCACCCATAGCCTCTCATAGGCTCTCTTCATGGTGCCAAGCCTCAACTCCATTGCATTACCTCTTCAGTCCTGGGTTTTCAGTTGCAACTGGGGCTGCACCTTCTCCACTAATGGCCTTCCTTGGCCTCTCACAGTGCCAAGCCTCACCTGTTCTTCATGACGCCTTCATGCCTTCCGAATCAGTACCACTAGGTAATTCATTACCAAGTACAGCTGCAGCACAAGGTACAATCTTGGCTATCTCTGGAACACAGTTTCTTTGTTCTCTCAGAAAACTCGTCCCAGAAGATTTCAGTGATGCCAGTCACTTCTAAATCACCATTTTCTTAGCTCCAGCTAACCAGCATCAATTATCCCAGTAGCCCCTTCTATTCTTGACACTAAAGCCAGAGCCAAATGGTGGAAACTGCTGAGTTCTGCTGCTTGCTGGAGCTGGAACATGCCCCCCACACCAAGCCCTTGTTCTATTACTTTAGCAATGCTGGGTTAAAGGTGTCTGCCATACCTGAACGTAAGCTTTTCTTCACCTAGAACTTGCTCAGTCCCAAGCTGGCTTTGAACTCAGAGATCTGTTTGGCTTTATCTCCAGGGATTGAAGGTATGTACCTCCATGCCTGGGTCTAAATATAGCTGGGTACAATCTTGCCCCCAAATCCTAGCCCCTTCATCTGCCATTTCCTAGAATATACAATTCAGCTCCATTCTACTTCCTGGTGCCCTTTAATTTTTAAACCATATATTGTATATTTTCCTTTCTAAGTTTGCTATGCTTGTCCAAAACGCTCTTCAAAAGACTTTACCAGAGAACAAAGTCTCTGCTGGGCCTTTTTGAGACTTCCTTTGTCACTGCAATTAATATAAATCTCTTCACCTTAGCCTCAGGCAGACTCTTCAGACAAGGACAAAACCCAGCCATATTCTTCATCAAAATACTACAAAAATAAAACCGTCTCCAGGCCACTGAAATTCTTCTCCAATGAAATCTCTTGTGACAGATTGGCACAGTTCAAATCACTCTCAGCTACAAAGCCTTCCCTAGTCCTACTAGGATAGCCCATTAAGTCCCAGTTAAAGCACTCCACTGCTTTCCAAATCCAAAGTCCCAAAATCCACATTCTTCCAAACAAAAGCCTGGTCAGGCCTATTATAGCCATACCCCAGTCCCCGGTACCAACATCTGTCTTAATTAGGGTTTTACCGCTGTGGCCATTCTCCCACCCTTGCTTGACCAAGGCAACTCTTATAAGGACAACATTTAATTGGGGCTGGCTTACAGGTTTAGAGGTTCAGTCCATTATCGTCAAGGCATCTAGGCAGCATCCAGGCAGGCATGGTGCAGGAGGAGCTGAGAGTTCTACATCTTCATCTGAAGGCTGCTAGGAGAAGACTGGCTTCCAGACAGCCAGGATGAGGGTCTTTTTTTTTTTAATTAAAGGAATTTTTTTTCTTTTATTGGATATTTTTTCATTTACATTTCAAATGTTATTGCCCTTTCCTGGTTTCCCAGACATAAACCCCCTATCCCAACCTCCCCCCTTTCTTCTATAAGGGTGTTCCCCTCCCTATCCACCCCCCCTTCCCATGCACCCCCAACATTTCCCTACACTGGGTGGGGGGAGGTCCAACCTTGTCAGGATCAAGGGCTTCTGCTCCCATTTGGTGCCCAACAAGGCCATCCTCTGCTACATATGCAGCTGGATCCATGGTTCTGTCCATGTGTACTCTTTGGGTAGTAGTTTAGTCCCTGGGAGCTCTGGTTGGTTGGTATTGTTGTTCTTAGGGGGTTGCAAGCCCCTTCAGCTCTTTGAATCTTTCTCTAAGTCTTCCAACAGGGGTCCTGTTCTCAGTTCAATGGTTTGCTGCTAGCATTCGCCTCTGTATTTGACTTGTTCTGTCTGTGGATGAGAGTCTTAAAGCCCACACCCACAGTGACACACCCACTCCAACAAAGTCATACCTTCTCTAACAGGGCCACACTTCTAATAGTGCCTGGTGCAAAGATATACAAACCAGCACAGGAGGCCGTGGAAGAACTCTGTCTATTGGCTTTCTCTCCATGGCTGGCTTGGTTTGTTTGCTTATATACTCGACTTACTTAGGGGCGGCACTACCCACCCGGGCTAAGCATTCCCACATTAATCATGAATCAAGAGAATGCTCCCACAGCCCTGCCTGCAGGCCAATTTGGTAAAGTGTTTGCTCAGTTGAGGCTTCTCTTCCCAGAAGACTTTAGCTTGCATCAAGTTTTTTATTTTTAAAAAGGCCATACTCCCACCCTTGCTTGGTGATGGGTTGGACAGGAGTTAGCAGAAGGAAGGGCAGGCTCACCACACAATAAACTATATCTTTTATTCAGCTCTCTGCACTGTAGGCTCTTGATATCAATCGATATAATATCAGTTAATATCAAAGTTCTACCTTTGAACTGGAGTTAAAACATCCGTTTGCCTTATGAGCTTATAAGCTGAGATCTAGTCCCAGAACCTGTGTTAAAAGAGACCTGTGTGGGGTACATGCTCACAGTCCCAGCCCTGGGGAGACAGAGGTACTGCACCGGCAGCTTAGTCTAGTTGGTGGGTTTAGACCTGGCCTCAAAAGTAAGATAATCTGTATCCTGAGGCCCCTGCCCTGCATCGTCCACACATACACATATACATGCACACAGACATGCCATACCATACAATAAAAACAAATTAAAAATTAAATATTCAACTTTCATGGGTTAAAACCACATTCTGCATACCAATAGAGGATGAACTGGGCTGTTTGTTGGGAGAGTTCAGCTCCAGGCAAGTGCTGGAAGCCGTGGGGAACTTGAGGCAAATCCTACAACCTCTGAAGGACAGAGGTTTGGACAGACCCTCAGGGAATATTCGCAACAGGGGAAGCTGCAGTCAAACTGGTTAGTGTCCCATTAAGTAACAGATGGGAATCCTTGGGGAATTGTATTCACCGCTGGTAGAAGTCTACAGTTACATATAACTTCAGAGCAAGCCTCACTCAGACAGTGACCAACAAAGTCAAACCTTAAACAGACACTGGGTGGGATGGTCAGACAATGCCTTGGTGTGGTGTTTTACCTTATTTCTAGACTTTAAACAATTTTTGTTAATTGTAATTATTTTATTAGTAGTATCATGTATGCATGGGTACGAGCATGTGTGTGCATGTGAGAACACATGTGTGGCATGTCATGCCATTCCTAGAGAGAATGCTTTCAAGCGTTAACTGTCTTCTTCCACCATGAATTCCAGGGCTGGACCAAAAACCTTCAGGTTTTACATGGGAAGTGTTTGACCTGCTGAGCCATCTCTCCAGCTCTACAGTTTGAGAAAATGTTAAGAACTGTGGGCTTATGTATGTTTTGGAAGACTGTGGTTTTCTAGTGGTTCCTCTCTCCCATAAACCTTCTTCCCAAGGCTGAAGTACAAAAACAAGAAGGAAAACAGTGTTTGCTCTAGCAGTTTCCTTTTAAGGAGAATACACATGAAAAACATGGGTTTAGTAATGGCTGGCTGGGTCAGTGAATCCTCTGGCCTGTGGAGTGCAAGAGGGCAGGGAATGTATTTAGCATGGCTGTTTCAAACTGCCATCTCTGTACATCAGGCAGTCATACCAGAGGGGTGGGAAGTCCTGCACTGCAGGAAACAGGCTTGGTGGGGGATGTGAGAAGTATGAGAAGACTCCAGAAATTATGAAAAGATTCTAGAAATTATGAGAAGATTCTAGAATGAAGAGAAGATTCTAGAAATGATTGATGAGAAGAATCTAGGATGATGAGAGTCTAGAAATGAATGATGAGAAGATTCTAGAAATGATGAGAAATTCTAGAAATTATGAGAAATTCTAGAAATAATGAGATTCTAGGCATGAGAAGATTCTAGAATGATGAGATTGTGGAAATGATGAAAAGATTCTAGAATGATGAGAAGATTATAGAAATAATTGAATTGGTGAGGAGATTCTAGAATGAAGAGAAGACTCTAGAAATGATTGATAAGAAGTTTCTGGAATGATGAGAAGATTCTAGAAATGAATGACAAGGAGATTCTAGAATGAAGAAAAGATTCTAGAAATGAATGATGAGAAGATTCTAGAAATGATGAGAAATTCTAGAAATTATGAGAAATTCTAGAAATTATGAGATTCTAGGCATGATGAGAAGATTCTAGAATGATGAGAAGATTGTGGAAATGATGAAAAGATTCTAGAATGATGAGATTATAGAAATAATTGAATTGGTGAGGAGATTCTAGAATGAAGAGAAGATTCTAGAAATGATTGATAAGAAGTTTCTAGAATGATGAGAAGATTATAGAAATGAATGATGAGAATGATGAAAAGATTCTAGAATGATGAGAAGATTCTAGAAATGAAGAGTAGCCAAGGAGTCCCAAGAAAGCAGAGATGAGTTCCCCCATCCTTTAACACACTGTGAAATCTGTGGCTGTTCATCGGTTGGTGGCAGCTTCCAGTTAAACAGCTCTCTCTCATCTGTGTACAGGTTTTCCTATATCTGAGGTAGGAGACATAATTCCTGCCATGTCCTGAGCTACAAGTGCCAGGAGATGCCTCTGACCCTAACTCCCTTAATGAAGCTGCTTTTAAATCTTGCTCACAGAGTCAGAGAAATCTACTTCACCAAGGTGATGTGTTATTGTAAATATCACTGTGAAACCCAACTGGAAATCCAGCGTTGAAGATAAACTCATGTGCGTTGGTCTGTGTTCTTACAGCTATGATATAACAAAATAGAATTTTTGCCAAGAATTTCATTATGGCAGAGCAAAGGTTTCACCCCAAGAAGAAACCAGAGGGTCTGGTTGTGCTATACGTATAATTCATAGCAAGTGGAAGGACAGAAGATTGTCTCAGCAGCACCCTGGCTTTCTGTGCTCCATTACCCATGATACTTTGTGGTGCACGAGCCTTTGAAGAATGCCAGAATCATTCCGAAACTGAACTGCCATATCATGATCCTTGGTATATTCATGTTCACCTTGTTCAAAATCAGTAGAAAAAAATTTTTATTCATATCATTTGATATGAAGAGTTCCCAAGATCGTCAGGTTATGAAGCTTCTAGCAAATCATAATTTAAAGCAAAATTTCTTAATAGATGATATTAAAACATTTTCCTTAGAAAGTATCTGAAAAAGATAAACAAATTAACTGGCAAGGCTTAATAAAACATTCTGGGGTTAGAGAGATGGTTTAGTGGTTAAGAGCACTGGCTGCTCTTCTAGAGGTCCTGAGTCCAATTCCCAGCAAGTACTTGGTGGCTCAGGACAATCTATAAAGTGACCTGATGCCCTCTTCTGGCATGCAGGTGTACACTCAGACAGAGCACTCCTACGTTTAAAATATATCCTGTAATGATGTGCTGTCAACCCACACATTAGTCAAGAAGAACCTATATAAACGTTGGCTGCTTCTCTTTCCTATCATCTAGCGGTTAGGATTCACTACTCTCTCATAAGGTCATATCACCAAGGGATATCATAACCCCGATATCCTAAGATATTATAACAACACAAAACTACCTAACACCAAAATTTCTCTATCTCTACCACCAAGGAGTGCACAAGAGAAACTGTCTTTGTATAAATTTTGCTTGTTGGGATATTATGATTAATTTAATACAGTTATTTAGTAAATCAGAATGTATTCAAAGGGGCTGTGAATTTGCAGCACCTAAATCTATTCCTTTAAAATCATTCAAAAGAACCTTATGAAAACGTTTGTTTAAGGAAAGACATTCAATAGAAATAAAATATTTAGTCTGGAATATTTCAATGTTTTAGTGTCAAAAATAAAAATTCGTTTTGGGATTTATAGGATATCTCAACCTGTATAAAAAGTCGTTTTCATAATCTCAAAATATTATCGTACATATTTCCTTTCCTTTGTCTTTTGAAATTATCTTTGAAAAGTATGTGCCACAAATGGAAAAAAACAATTAACACCCAGTGCTCCTCATGCAACTCTCTGACAGAGGAACCGGAGTTCTCTGGCTTGCTGAGTTGATCCAGGTTGGGCAAACAGTAACAGAAAGAGGAAATACACATGATGAGACAACCACATCTTCCTGGGGGGAAAAAAACAATCAAGGAAAATCACCACCACCAAAACATCCTTACAGGGATGGTATGTGTCAGAGGGATACAGATGCAGAGGAAGAAAACTCAAAGTCTGGGAGTAGATGAGTTTGAGAAACAGCAACAAAATAAAGTGGTAACGTAAAATAATAAATAATAACCAGCGGAATTCAGCAGGGTACAAAGATACTCGAGCACCCAGTGACACAAGAGAGAGGAAGACTAAACCTCACTCAGAAGAAACTCGGGTGATTTATGTACCTAGTCTGCCTTCAAGGAAGTCGGGCACAAGTCCTCCTCTTTTGTGATCTGGAAATAGCAACTTCCTAAGACAGAAGGGGACCTCAGGGCAGTGAGTTTGCAGCTGAGACACCTGGTGAACACGACCAAAGCCAGGTGCCGGAAGATAACATCTACGGTGATGAATTCACACATCCCTTTCACACTGCAGGATAAGGATGACATTTTACCTCTGCAATCCGCCCCCAGTACATTCTTACCACCATGAATAAACCCCAGGCAGAAAATGGCCTCTCAAAGCCTGAACCTAATTCTCAGAACTCTCAAAGACACCAAAATTAAAGCCCAAAGATGGTGTTGTAGCCAGGGGAAGCCTGGTGGAGCATGACAACCAGGTGAAATTCCTAATTCCTGACAGGATTCTGTAATAGGAAGACAGCAGCAGATAAAAACCGAGGAAAGCAGAGAAAGCTACAGACTTTAATTAACAAGGATACATCAGCGTTCATTCATCGATTAAAACAAACTCATCACTCTAAGAGGAAGCAGGAAAGGACACCATGGCAACACTGTACTCTATGTTTAATTTTCCTATGATTCTAAAATGGCCTTTAAAAATAAGGTTTAGCTTTTAAATAATAAAGACATTATATTAAAAAAAATACTCACTTCTATTTAGCCTTGCACTCCCACGTGACTGCTGGAGGGAGTGGCTGTCTCCACAATTTATGTGACTGGAGGTGCCCTGTCCAGAGTATTCCCACCTAGAGTGTACACATGTGCTCACTGTTTTCATAGAGTCTGAGAAGAGACTAGTGTGTGCTGGGCTGGAAGATGTGTAAGTCATAAATAAATGAATACTTTGCTAAATAAAAACATAGTGTGAATAATGGGGTACAGAGCCAAACAAAGAATTCTTAACTGAGGAATACCGAATGGCTGTGAAGCACCTAAAGAAATGTTCAACATCCTTAGTCATTAGGGAAATGCAAATCAAAACAACCTTGAGATTCCACCTCACACCAGTCAGAATGGCTAAGATCAAAAACTCAGGTGACAGCAGATGCTGGCGAGGATGTGGAGAAAGAGGAACACTCCTCCATTGTTGGTGGGGTTGCAGACTGGTACAACCACTCTGGAAATCAGTCTGGAAGTTGCTCAGAAAATTGGACATAGTACTTCCTGAGGACCTAGCTATACCTCTCTTGGGCATATACCCAAAAGATGCTCCAACATAGAACAAAGACACATGTTCCACTATGTTCATAGCAGTCTTATTTATAACAGCCAGAAGCTGGAAAGAACCCAGATGTCCTTCAACAGAAGAATGGATACAGAAAATGTGGTACATTTACACAATGGAGAACTACTCAGCTATTAAAAACAATGGCTTCATGAAATTCTTAGGCAAATGGATGGAACTAGAAAATGTCATCCTGAGTGAGGTAACCCAATCACAAAAGAACACACATGGTATGCACTCATTGATAAGTGGTTATTAGCCCAAAAGCTCAAAATATCCATGATAAAATTCATAGACCACATGAAACTCAAGAAGAAGGAAGACCAAAGTGTGGATGCTTCAATCCTTCTTAGAAGGGGAAACAAAAACACTCACAGGAGGAAATATGGAGACAAAGTGTAGAGCAGAGACTAAGGAAAGGCCATCCAGAGACTGCCCCACCTGGAGATCCATCCCATATACAGCCACCAAATCCAGGCAATATTGCTGATGCGAAGTACATGCTGACAATAGCCTGATATAGCTGTCTCCTGAGAGGCTCTGCCAGAGCCTGACAAATACAGAGGTAGATGCTTGCAGCCAACCATTGAACTGAGAGTGAGGTCCCCAATGGAGGAGTTAGAGAAAGGACTGAAGGAGCTGAAGGGGTTTGCAACTCCATAAGAACAACAATATTAACCAACCAGACCACTCAGAGCTCCCAGGGATTAAACCACCATCCCAAGAGTACACAGGGATGGACATATGGCTCCAGCCGCATATGTATCAGAGGATGGTCTTGTCAGGCATCAATAGGAGAGGCCCTTATTCCTGTCAAGGCTAGATGCCCCAGTGTAGGGGAATGTTAGGGTGGGAAGGTAGGAGGGAGAGGGTGGGGTGGGCGGGTGAGCACCCTCAGAGAAGTAGGGGGAGATAGTGGGTTTCTGGAGGGGAAACCTGGAAAGGGGATAACATTTGAAAATAAAAAGTATCCAATAAAAGAAAAATATGTCCAAAAAACCCATAATGTAATAATGAGCCAATTTCAGACTTGTTAACAATAAAACAAAAATTTAGAAAATATTACCAGCAGGCCAGCAGAATAGGTCAGTAAAACCACTTATGCAAGCCTGATGACCTGAGTTAGATCCCAGAATCCACTGTAGCATAAACACACACACACTCACACACACACAGACACACACACACACAGACACTGACACACACAGACACACAGACACACAAGCACACAGACACACACACATACAGACACAAACATACACAGACACACACACATACTGGCATAAAAAGAAAATATTACTATATTGCTAGCAATTTTGTTCTAAAATTAAAATATTACCAACTTGAAAAGTTCTTTCTTTTGCTAACTCCCCTGGTATAGTAATACACATCTTTAATAAAGCATCGAGGTCTTATAGAGAAATCTGTCAAGTTTGTGGAAACTTCCTGTCTGCTGTTTCTGTGGTAGCAGATGTACTGGAATGCATAGGACTCCAACGAGGGTCTTCCCATTTCCCTTCCTGTCCACAGAAAGCTTTGGAGTTATGTAGGTCTGTTTTTCTGTCTTTGGCCACCTCCTGAGTGAGTGATTCATGGTGAACTACTAGCACTTCACATGAGCATGCCCTTTCTACTCGTTTACTCTTCCTGAATCTCCTTCATCAAATTCTTTGCCTTAACATGATCTTTTATTTACCCTATGTGGGCTGTACTGTGTAGACATCTGGACAAAACGGATGAGAAGACAGATAGTTTGAACCGAGAACATGTGCAAGGATAAAACTCAGGTTCGTAAAAAGAAATCTGTGTCTAAAAGACAGACACTACCTCAGCGTGAAAGGCTGGAAAACAACTTTCCAAGCAAATGGTCGGAAGAAGCAAGCTGGAGTAGCCATTCTAATATCAAATAAAATCAATTTCCAACTAAAATTCATCAAAAAAGATAAGGAAGGAGGTTCCTCAGAAAATTGGACATTGAACTGCCTGAGGATCCAGCTATACCTCTCTTGGGCATATACCCAAAAGATGCCCCAACATATAAAAAAGACACATGCTCCACTATGTTCATCGCAGCCTTATTTATAGTAGCCAGAAGCTGGAAAGAACCCAGATGCCCTTCAACAGAGGAATGGATACAGAAAATGTGGTACATCTACACAATGGAATATTACTCAGCTATCAAAAACAATGACTTTATGAAATTCATAGGCAAATGGTCAGAACTGGAAAATATCATCCTGAGTGAGGTAACCCAATCACAGAAAAACACACACGGTATGCACTCATTGATAAGTGGCTATTAGCCCAAATGCTTGAATTACCCTAGATGCCTAGAACAAATGAAACTCAAGACGGATGATAAAAATGTGAATGCTTCACTCCTTCTTTAAAAGGGGAACAAGAATACCCTTGGCAGGGAAGAGAGAGGCAAAGATTAAAACAGACACAGAAGGAACACCCATTCAGAGCCTGCCCCACATGTGGCCCATGCATATACAGCCATCCAATTAGACAAGATGGATGAAGCAAAGAAGTGCAGGCCGATAGGAGCCAGATGTAGATCTCTCCCGAGAGACACAGCCAGAATACAGCAAACACAGAGGCATATGCCAGCAGCAAACCACTGATTTGAGAATAGGACCCCTGTTGAAGGAATCAGAGAAAGAACTGGAAGAGCTTGAAGGGGCTCCAGACCCCATATGTACAACAATGCCAAGCAACCAGAGCTTCCAGGGACTAAGCCCTACCTAAAGACTATACATGGACTGACCCTGGACTCTGACCTCATAGGTAGCAATGAATATCCTAGTAAGAGCACCAGTGGAAGGGGAAGCCCTGGGTCCTGCTAAGACTGAACCCCCAGTGAACTAGATTGTTGGGGGGAGGGCGGCAAGGGGGGAAGGATTGGGAGGGGAACACCCATAAAGAAGGGGAGGGGGGAGGGGGATGTTTGCCTGGAAACCGGGAAAGGGAATAACACTCGAAATGTATATAAGAAATACTCAAGTTAATAAAAAAAAAAAAAGAATCATGAACTTGAAAAAAAAAAAAAAGAAAAGAAATCTGTGTCTATAATGCAATGAACGTCAGAATCACTATGCCGAAGACTTTAGGACTGCATTTACATGAAGAGTCTGTATTGACAAACCTAAGGAGAGCACAGCAGTTTAATACGTCCTGGGAAGGGTAGGGATGTGTTCACTGAAGTGAATCCAGAAGATCAGTACTGTCTGCATGACTCTGCAAACTTGCCAAAACTAATCCAGCTCTACCCTTAAAGATGGACTTTGGCACTAATGAAATGGCGCCTCAATAAAGCTGTTCTGAAGGTGATGGTTACCAAGATGGCGGCGTGGGTCACCAAACTCAGCCAAACGGCATCTTCCAGGAGAATCTAGGCACATCACAGTTCCTCTGTTTATGTGTGCCTTGGTCCGCTCTACAGCTCTAAATATCCAAGCAGATGTGTCTGCAGACAAATGTGCACCCCGCACAGGACAGACAGAACCTACGAAGCACTTTGTACTGAGTAAGCTCCGCAGAGAACTCCAGAAACTTCCGGCCACTGCACTCACCGCTGCTTTGATCCGACAACCACTCGGTCGGTCCTGTCTATCTTTTCGGCTTGATAACCTAAAAACAAAAGAACTCCCCACACCTCTTCATCACTTAATAGCAGGAGTTCTGGTACATGAGCAGAGTTCTTTCCTCTCTCTCCATGAGACTGAGCTCAAGCAGTTTTGCAGTAGGAAACGTTAGGAGGCGTTGCTGATCCCAACCGAGCTGAAGCTCCCAACCTGTTAGCAAATGTGGAGGGCGTGAATCATGAAAGCAGGACGGAGCGAGGGATAAGGAAGGAGACGTCCAAGGTGAGAAGAGGGATGCTGGAGGACAATATATGAGGGTGGGTAAATAATAACAAATATTATAATAATATAAGAAAAAATTCACAAAGTAATATATAAGAAAAATCTACTTCTCATGAAACGAAATTTAAAATATCAAGTAACTGAAGAGAAGAGCAACTGGGTATATATCCTACTTGTTATATAAGAATATTGGTGTGTCTACCAGCGCTGTGTGTATGATTTATGGGATGTTACTGAATAGAAATATGCTAAGCACCTGAGGAACGGCCATGGATAAAGAACGGTTAGGAAGACAGAGCATTTAAAGGCTCCGTGTGCAGAGATTTGAGGTAAGTATTCAGTATTCCCGAGCGTGACGCAGAGGCACCATACACTTCCCTGAAGCACTGGGGCAAAAGCAATGGTTGGTTTTTAAAAATGAAAATAAAGTCGAGTGAGAAATTGAACATATCGACCATGAAATTGTGTTAATTTGATAATTAAAGTGTCCTCGGCTCCAACACGCAAGCCCTGGACACTTGCAAAATGGTGAGAAAACGGTTTAGATTGGAGGCATATTATACACACGGAAACAACTGCAGCAGGGAATCTGCGAGACTACCTGCAGAGAGAGAGAGAGAGAGAGAGAGAGAGAGAGAGAGAGAGAGAGAGAGAGAGAGAGAGAGAGAGAGAGAGAGAGAGAGAGGAGGGGAGAGAGAGAGAGAGAGAGAGAGAGAGAGAGAGAGAGAGAGAGAGAGAGAGAGAGAGAGAGAGAGAGAGAGAGAGAGTTTTGAGCAGCCCAGAGCAATTATGTATGGACCTGCTGTTTGCTGCTTTCCCACTCCCTAGTGAGTGTGGGGTGAAGCTCTAGGGGCAGAATCAGAAACAGAAGGAAGGAGAGATAAAAAGCATCAGCAAGTGGAGAAAGGGGAGTCTGCACCCCTTCCACCTCCAGGCCGCCACCACCCTGCTGTCCACTCCAGCCTCTTCCCTTAGACTCCCTCCTTTGCCTCTGTCCTTCCACCCAATTGCCTCTGTAAGAATTGCTTAAGCCTACTCCGAAACTTCATCTTCACTTTTTTCTCTCTTTATAAATAAAAAAAAAAATCCCTAAGGCGAACAAAACAACAAAGCCAAAACCCCTCTTGAGAAATGAACGTGAAAAGGGAAGCACTTCGCTCTCTGACTTGGAAGGAAGGGAGAAAAGGTAAATACAGATGACAATGCTGTAGGGCGTCCGAATGATGTTTGTAGAGTGATGCTGCACTATCCAGAGAAATAGCTCAGTGCCTGCTGTGCTCACCAGCCTCTGGTGTGGAGTGTGTTAGCTCTTCTGTTCTCATTTCAATGTGAGGACACTGAGTCTCATTAGTCACTACAAGATCACTGAGAAAATTCTGCTTCAGATCTAAAACGACACGGCCCTGTCTCTTGCAAATGGGGAAGGAGGCTCAGGGAAATCAGGCCCCAGCCCAGCACACACAGTTAACTAGAGAACAAACTTAAAAGCAGTAATCAGACCTCCCAACTGGGTCAGGAAGCAGAGGACCAACCTTGGATGAGGTTCTACAACTACAGAAGGCAGAGGCAGTGATGGAAGACGAGTCATGGGCCTCGAGGCACTCTCGTAGTGCTTGTTTCTGGTATTGTTCAGTGGTTAGTAACAGACACTTGATGAGATGGAATATATAACTCAGGTATAGTCCGTTTCTCCTGTCTTTCTCAAAGCCACTCTGGGAAGCAGCCAGTATTGCTTCCCTTGTTTTATCTTCTCACCTCTTATTAAAACTGATATTCACATCAATAAAGATGACCTGAAAAATTATTTTTCTAACTTCTGAAAATGTCAGGTTTCACTCTCCAGGTGTTGTCCTCTTGACCTGTTGGGCTAACCTACAGACAGGCAGGCCTCCATGTCTTTCCTTGGTCAGAAGTATGACTCTCCCCTGCAAAGGACAATTCCTCCTTAATCTTCCGCACCAGCTGTCTTCTGTCTGGTGGCATCTGTCTCTGTGGTACTTCAGCAGCAAAGCCTGTGCGATACACTGCGTCTTTAAGGGTGGTTTTCTAGGCAGACAGTTCGTTATTGCTTTCCATGCATTAGCTTCAGGAAGGTTCCTTTCTGGGCCTCAGTTTGCTCTTCTGCAGAATCTCTGAGGTGGCACATACCTCACAGGGTTCTCAGGGAGACTCGATGAGCTCATATGCACCAGAGAGTCCAGCACTGTCTATGTGGTCAGACCTGCACACCACTGGTCACACCTGCACACCACTGGTCACTGCTTTGTCCTAGGAAAATCCATAATGTGTAAACTGACTATTAGAGGCTGGCTCTCTTTGAGAAGTATCTCCTCTGGTAGCCATGGAACATGGGCGTGCAATACTGAGCAATTAGCCTTGATAGTCACCCCAGGTTCTGCACTCTAAGCTTTGTTCTCCCTATACCTCCCCACCCCCAAGCTCACAGCTTCGTTTCTAGAAACGGATGGAAGTGTGGAACTCAGATCTTTCTCTTCAACCGCAGGCTCGATCTGAAATGCTGGGGGATTTACGGTTCCTGTGCTTGAAAGCAGTGTTCCTTAGAAATCATTAACATCTGGGGGGGTACATCTTAATTATGGAAATTAATATCTCACTGTTTTTATTCATTAATATTTTAATATGCCTATGATGAGACTCAACCTAAACCAATTTCCAAATCAAATCTGTCCCTCAGTAATTTGATTTGTCAGAACAAGAGAACAAAAGCATTACCAACAGGGTACTTTGAATGAAATTTTAATTAATTAGGCATATGAATGCGCTAACTAATTTTGGATGAGTAATTAGATGACTAATTATGTCGAAAACAGAACTCTGTGCTTAATGAGATGACCATGGCCAGTGTCACCCTTCAGAGAATTTCTTTTATTAGTAAAATTCAGGAGATGTGGATGGGATGGGGCCACAGAGGTGACACAGCAAGCATCAGGGATCTGCACTGCTCCTAGATTGCCAGCCACGGCCTCTGTGCGCAATCAATACCTCAGAGATTCTAGCTCTTGAGTTTCACATCGAAGACACATTCTCACACACGAACACATATATACCCACATATGAACATGCACACATACACAAATGCAAGCACGCATACGTGCTCTCAGGCACACAAACAGGAACACACTCACAGATGTATACATGTGTGCACACACATGCAAGTACACATGAATGCCTACCTTAAACCCTCAATTTCTTCTCCTCCCACCTAAGATGTTCACAGTGATGAATTCAAGAAGGAAAGAGATAACACACTGATTTATCACAGGTGACATCATCCGTCCCGGAGAATTCTGCAAAATGGCAATCTCCCTTTGAAAGGCCGAGCCCAGGGTTTGCTGAGATCACAGGCAGCCTTGAAGCATTCAGCAGTTCCGCTGTGGGCAGCTGGTTCTAACTAGCACCTATTTGGCAGAGAGCTACACTCAGGATTTCTGGTTTGGAGTTCAAACCGATATTTCATAGCAATTGTGTTGTCAGAATTCGGGTCAGGAAGACAGCAGATGTTAATTTTAAACAAAGAAGCAAAAAAGGATCTTTTCAGTATTTTTTGTTCCCTTCATCAAGTTGCCAGCTCCACACAAATTCAGAACTCATAATAAACTCCAAGTAGGTTAGAGACATGGAGAGCAGAGGGTGCATTCTTGCAGTCTGGTAGACGCTGGAGACTTCTCAAGTCAGCTGATCTAATGGTGGGAAAGCAATGGTCCCAGTGTCAGAGCAGCTCTGGCATTGTCTTGGCCCCCAAATCAAAGTGAAACAGAACCCCTCCCCTAGCTTTTATGAAAATGATTTCCTACTGACCACACCATCCCCTAGCACCCTGCCTAGAAATGAAGATTCTAGATTCTGGATTCACACGCCAGACGGAGTGAACCTATTTTGTAATTCAGATATTTTATGACCCATGGAAACGAAGAAAGGGGCCTCTTTCCTTGCCCCTGTCTATGGGGCTGAGGTGTTCATACGTGTCTGGGTTTGAGTTTGTCTTTCTCTTCTTGTCTTAGAATTTCCTGAAACACAAAGAGAACTACCTCTTGGAATCAGCCCGTTCTATGGGCTACCGTACATACAAACTGTTTTTCCCATCCAAGCAATTACTAAAAATTTATCCATTGTATCTTTCGAATCAGTTACCAATTACTTCGCCAGTGTTTGAAGATTATCAGGTGGAGTTGCCTGCTTGATCAATACTTTGTCTTTATAGAGCAGTGAACTCCAGAGACACCCCACTTCCTTTCAGGGCTTGGGAGTTGACCCAACATCTCCAGCCCCCCACTAACCATGCATGGTTGTGAGGGTTTTGCTCGTGGTGAGGTAGTCTTATGGGCTTTGTCTTTTATTCCAGTGATGTTTACTGACCTTTTCCTTGCCCTGGAAAGCCGCTAGGAATGCAAACTCTACCCGAGAACAGGGAGACCCTATTTACTTTAGATTAGGACTTTAGAAGGTTTTGCTGAAGGAGTCCTATCTCACTTTTACATCCGCTGGGAGGAACCTCCGCTCCATCCACAGGCTGCGAATTGTTGATACCACATGAAACACGCTGAGATTGGATACCGGCAGTCAAGTCCTTTGACTGGCTACCTGGCTAAAGACTAGCTCTAGGTACAGTTCTGCTTAAGAAGAAAAATTAAAAGATAATATTGATGGAGAAATATAGTTTGTGCATAAGCCCTCACATGGAAAACGGAAGCCAAATTTGGATATTCGCACACAGCAAAGGTGTTGCTATAATTTCCCCTCCTCGTGCTAGCTTTACTACGGCTCTGGTCACATAATATATCCTTTAGTTAGTAAGAAAGGCAAAAGTTTCTCTCACTTTCTAAAGACACTGTTTTCATTCTAAACAAGAACTATGTTGGTGAAACTGACCATCAGAAACGCTGACCTTATGAATAGGCGATATTTCCATCTAAAGAAGTCTCGGGATCATGGTGTTTTAGATCGCAGACCCCTGAGAGCTACCAACTGTGCATTTTCAAAACTTTGGGCTATTTTCCCAGTTCCCAGAGTCTAACAGTTGGACACACCACAGAAGCACAATCAAACTTGACATTCAAACACTCTAGGTTGTCCATCCAGCACATCACAGCCAAAAGAGACTTTTCACAACTCACCAATCGAGTTCTACTCACTTAAAATTAAATATTTACACACTATTCCTAATCTGTGCTGAGAATCAGGCTGGCCAAAACCACAAGAGGGAAAAAGGTATTTCCGTAACACTACCAGTTTTGATTTCGGTGGCGCTTTCTATTGTCCAATTTTGTGTGCACACATGCATTTGTTTGCACTACTCCTGTGTGCATGCACACGCACATTGTACATTAGTGTATTCCACTTACACCACTTCAAGAGAATATCTTCTCAAATCTGTACCAAATGTTTATTGTAAATAATCGTGTCTAATGTTTTCCATGTTTGATATTTTTATGTGTGGCTTCTTATAGAATTCTACTTAGTAGCACGATGTGTGTTGAGAAATACGTTTCCAAAGCCTTCATATGACCGTGCACATTGTTTTCCAAAATAAATGCATAAGCACACGTTTTAAATTGTATGCATAAATAAGCTAGCTATAACAGCTATATTCGTTTCGACCTGTTAATATCTATTTTGAAGCCTTTGCAGAACAAATTTATTTTGCTTACGAGAATTCATGTCACGATGGACTTACTTCTGCCCGCAAAGTTTCATGATTTAGAATGCGAGGCACATCTCTGCTTTGGTGTGTACGTGTGGACATCTGCTACAGTCAGTGCTCCTGCTCCAGCTGAATTCTTTCAGCATGGTACTTCAGTAGCACATTCCTCAAGATGCAAGTCTCAAGACCCCAAAAGAGGGAAACGCAAGAGCATCACTCTTCAGACATGGTTGGCCAATGAAGTTTATGGCTTCTGAAATCACTAGAACTATGATTACAATGATTTTAATGTCGTTTACTGATTTTCAGTTATGAGGATATGGTAAAAAAAAAAAAAAGCATTGAGACTGAAAATGGGTTCATTCTTTCTGGACATTAATTAATTTGTATCCAAACTAGCACAGGCCTCAGTGCCTGAAAGAGACAACAGGTGTCAGCTCCCTTCTTCTCCCAACAAAACCCAGGGTTATTGTCCTAATATTGGACAGTAGAAGATTCTGGATGACACTCTACAGTTAATAACACTGTAAGACAAAGCTGGCATAATTCCTCTCACACAGAGTACACACACACACACACACACACACACACACACACAGAGAGAGAGAGAGAGAGAGAGAGAGAGAGAGAGAAAGTTATACATTATTACCAATTCATATACTATATGAAAGTCAGTTGCCAATGCTAAGTTAAATACAGTTCTTAGCGGCCTTAGCAAGGCATGAGTCTTCCCATGATTCATGAGGTAGATACTGAAGTTCCCTCTTATCAGACAGAGTTTGGACATCCCCACCACTGTCCACACACAAAAACCATGAGGTGAGGGTCAAAAGCAGATCTCAGCTGAGGAGAATCTTCCAAGAAGATAAACTTGTGATTTCTCCAAGAGAGCTCACAAGACCCGTTTTACTTGGGCAAGAGCAGCCGCAGCTGCAGCACAGGTGGGTAAGCACCTGTGTCCCTGCCCCCACCAAGCCTCAGGATGGTGTGCACCTTGGAATGATCTGGATCTTCCTAGTGGGGAAGGTGAACAGGAAGGCCAGCCACAAAGTTCAGGAGTTGAACTTGTCCCTCTCTGCCAGATGGTTACACAACAAATACATCTTAGTGGAGATCTGAAGCACCCATTTTTCAACAGGATTTCTTCAAAGCACTGAACATACTATGCATCTTAAAGCTTTTATTAAAAAAAAAGAACCCACACTTGTGAGTGTATTTAAAGTAGATTAAAAATATTGATTCATAAAAGAGAAATTTTTCAAATAGTTGTAGTCAGTGGCAAAGCAAATGATCAAATCCTTTAAATAATTTCAATCTAAAAATAGGCAGGGTGAAGTTATATGAACAAAAGATTATTTTATTTCCCCGGCTCCACTTGACCAAAAGTGTACTCTGAAATGATTTGAAATGAGAAGACTGCAGTGTGGAGAACAAATGTTTCATTGTTGGTTAGTTTGGTAAGTAAAGAAATTAAGTATGTTCTGGAAAAAAAAAAAATCAAGGACAAGTCC
Source organism: Rattus rattus (assembly GCF_011064425.1). Lineage (NCBI taxonomy): Eukaryota > Metazoa > Chordata > Mammalia > Rodentia > Muridae > Rattus > Rattus rattus. The sequence goes on from NC_046166.1 coordinate 74,712,368, forward strand.
GAGATCAATTCATTCTTGTTCTTGAAATAAAAGACAAAGACATACATTAAGCTTGAGCATCAAATGGCACTCAGGTTTATAACAAAGGAATATGAGAGAGGGAAAGAGCTGTGTTGTCTTAGTTGAGTATAGCAGTATCCATGCTAGTGAAAAGTTATATATATATATATATATATATGACTTAACCATATATTTATACACAGACACACACACATATGTGACTTAACCATATATATTTATACACGCACACACATATATAATGACTTACGCTGAACACACACATATATATACATACATATACATACACACACACACACACACACACACACACACACACACACTGACTTATCCTGAAACTCTGGGTTGTCTTAAGAACACAGCTAAATGACGTCTTTCTACAGTCACGCCCTAGTTGGTGTGGAAAATGCAGCACAGGTGAGAGAGTTAACTGGACAGTTCAGACTTCCTCACTTTGCATATAAGATGTCATGGTCCACACAACATAGCAGCTATTCTCCAGGGAGACCAACTGGATGACACCCAATAGATAACTTTCCCAAATTAGTGGAGGTGATCAATGGCCCATCTAGGCCACGCTGGCGAAGTCTCTGGAAGAGCACGAGCACAGCAGTCACATGGTCCACTGTGATTGTGTCAGGATACTAACCTTCACTGTCTCCATAGCTTCCAGTGTGC